>NW_007578313.1:192001-377165 GCF_000690725.1 Stegastes partitus
CCCCCCCTCCTCCCCATCTCAATAGCCTTATCTGTGATGTGCAACTGATGAACTCCTGAAAGACTCTCCGGGTTTCGCCCGTATGGATCAACTGACAGGGGGACGGGGGGCTTGGTCCATTTCTCTCTCCCTGGGAGATAAGCGCTGTCTGTCAGCTTGATTGACGTATCAAAGAAGGACAGCCTCAGCCATTGTGGGGGGACTTGACTTCCAGATAGGCTTCCTCCGTCATTCTCCAGACCGGTTTCTAATGTAAACAAGCCACACAGACAGACATGGCGGCTTTGTTTGCAGCCATAAAGCGGTATTATGATGCTGCTGGGTTTTTAGTACAATGAGACCTGAGAATTGAAAAGCAGACTTCAGCAAAAGAGGAAGGGGGACAGCGAGGATTGAGAATGGACGACAATGTGGTGAATTCAGGATCCCAGATACATGTCTGGAATTAGCGACTGCAGTGATGGCACATGATTTTTTTTTATTTTTTTTTAAGAAAGAAAACAATCGATCGGCCTTTTATTCTCCAACCCACTGGTATCGCTTTTGTTTCATGCTCACACTCACACAGAAAGAAAAAAAAAAGTGGTATTGAGAGATACAGCAGCCACCAACTGCTGCTTAACCAACTGAACACATAAGTTAAGCTCCGTGCAGCCCCTGAGTTATCAATATTAATCTGAGCCGTCATTTGGAAGAAAAAATCTTATCTGTAGAGGCTTGTTGACTTCAAGAAATCACAAATAAATAAAAGCCTGTAAATACTGACCGAGAGGCCAATGTCACACAGCAAGGCAGGGCGAGAGAGTTTCAAAGTGAAGGACCAAGAGCAGCTCTCCCCTTTGATACAGCAGCAGGCAGTCTGC
Source organism: Stegastes partitus (assembly GCF_000690725.1). Classification (NCBI taxonomy): domain Eukaryota; kingdom Metazoa; phylum Chordata; class Actinopteri; family Pomacentridae; genus Stegastes; species Stegastes partitus. The sequence continues at coordinate 192,865 of NW_007578313.1, forward strand.
CAAAACACCCTTATCCTCAGTTCACCACTGCTCAAATGAGGCTTCAATTATTTAGCCAGAGACCAACAAGGAATCACAAGAAGATTTTGCGCACATTTTAGCCCAACGGGGTTCCGTGTTGCATTTCTCTGAGTTTTCCACAGACTTCTAAACACCTGATTTTCCAAAAAATTGTGAGCAGTGGATCCTGCTGCAGGGAGCCACATTAAACACATCCACATCACACCACTGCCAAGGAGGTTTGCCTGACAGAAGTTGACAATAAGTGTTTCAAACCCGCATTGACTTCATGCTCTGTTCCCCCGTTTTACAATACATAACATTACATCCGGCACAACAAAAAAAGGTGTGAGGGAAAACAACCTCCTGCAAACCGGGGCCTCGCTCAGGGCTTCGTACATCAAAGGCTGGAGGGGCCAGGCTGCCGAGAAATTACAGAGGCTGTTTTGCATTCACCTCTCTGTCCTTCAGAAGCTGTGTGCGGGTGCCCGACTGAAGAAGCCACGGAAAAGTAATTGGAAATACAGCCCCATGCTAGGAGCTACGATTCATCAGACGGCGGTACAGTAGCATTTTGCCCCGGCTACTTTAGCGCTGAGAGGATTGATAGTTTTTTCACAAGTGGTTTGTTACAGATGAGTCTTATGATGCAGCTGGGCAAGCGATGCGATTTCACGTGTGGTCAGTCGTTGCCGTCGGTCGGCAGATGCTACAGCTCGTATCGTCTGATTGCTGTGTTTCTTTGCTAATTGAAGCAAAGAAAATTAAAAAAAAATAAAAAATCTGCAGACTCTGGAAAAAACAAAACAAAACACTGCATTACTGCAAGTGAACACTCCCACATTGTGCTGGTGTATTTAATTTGTGTATTTACATATCTATGATTGGGTCATTACCTTCTAAATAAATGAACTGAAGCTCGCCAATTAGAAATTAATAAAAGTAAGAGAGTGGTAAACACGGCCACAACTCTTTCTGTGTTGAATTTGCTTGCCAGGCAGGCAGGTCAAGAGGTCTGGAGGCTTAAAATTGCCGAAAGTCACGGATGTGAGCGGCCTGTCTTTTTGTATTACGGCAGTGATGGAGTGACAGCCTGCCCAGGGTTTTCTGCCTGCTTTCCTCCCTGCGCTAACTCAGTGTTCTTCTGCAACAATTTGAGGCACATGAGCTTATTCAGACCCCATATTCATATTCTATATTTGTTGCCTCTTGTTATGTGAGTACTGCCTTTTTGTCATTGTTGCATCTTCCTCTGTAGCTAATCCAGATTGTGCACCAATTATGTGAAGAAGAAAAAAATTAAAATGTAAACAGTGCATACAATATATGTGATATATTGTTTTTCAAATATAAATTCTAGATGTGAGTGTTGCATGTTTGGTTTCTCTTTTATTAGAGCCTTATTGTGAATACACTTGACAACTGTATATGAAAACTGACAAAGTAAGATGATTCCTGACACCAACATGCAACCCTTCTTTTTTTCTCCTGATCATTTCATTACTTGTCTATATTATGTGTGTCAATGCATGTTGCTTAAAAACAATGTTTGTCACCTCACAGGCTTCAGTGTCGGATCTAAGTCTTACTATCAGAGCAAATGTTACGGCTAGGATGGCAGTTGAGTGTTTTCCTCTTACATAACGGATACAAAAAATGATTAAATGATGAAAAATCTAATTACATATGATCTGCACTGCAATAATTGCCTGCTAAATTAAAAGCTACCCCGTTGCTCTGAATTATGACACTATCATCCTTTAAGTTTTGCCTAATGGCTGTCATTAATGTAATCAAAAATCTGCCTTTTTATTTAATTCCCTCAAGCAGTGATGAACTATAAAGTGGCCTGCAGGTCCCAGTAAACCAACAGCTCTCTCAAATGAAAACATCCGCATCTTTTTTTTTTTTTTTTTGCTGTATCAAGTTATTTTAGCTCACTGCTGTTCAAACAAGTTTATTTTGTGGGAAGAGACACAGAAAGTGCTATTTTATATATATATTTGATTTTTCTGGTTTGTTTACCAGTAAGAAGGGGTGACCTAAATTTTCTGTCTCCCTTACTTCCCGTGTAAAATCTACTCTTATTTCCTGTTTACTGATACACCATCTGTGAGCCATTATCATTAAAATCCAAAAACTGACGCACCGGCAGCGTGGAGGGCGAGAGATGATGGAGTAGAAAAGCAGGAGACACTTTTTTATTGTCAAGACAGACTTCAAGGTGACAGGGGAGGTGTCGAGAACTTGACTGATTGCGCTCAAACCCAATAGAGTCCGAAGCACAGCTGAGTCAACCCACCTGGATCGATACGCTGCCAAGTGGCTGACATTGATATTTACATGTCTTTTCTATGAAAGCGTTATGTAATAAATCACATCTACTTTGCAATTACTCATATGCCAACCACCAGAGTTAATGATTAGATTGGGAGTCATGTTTAGAGCAATATAGTTTATTGTTAGTTATTGCCGAAAGGTGCTGATTTTTACGTGATGTGCACCTTGTGAACACTAAACATGCAGCTTTGGAAGCAAGACGGGCACAGAGCAAAAAGACCACCAAACATATGCTCCTAAAAACAAAGCAAGGATATTATTTGAGATGTTTTTCATATTCAATCAGCTAATTATGTCTGATGCATTACATAGCTTTTGCTTCATAAATCTAAGGATTTGCAGCTCATCTATGAGCACAAATATGCGCCACTAGAAACTGCATTTGGATCCCACAATGTGAATTTGAATGCATAGAAGCTGAATTTAGTTTCATTTTCAGTATTCATATATTCCTGTGCATACTTGTAAATAATTTGAAGTCATGTTTCATAATTTTTTTCTATGAGCAGAAATATGTGCCTCTAAAAACTACATCTGAATCACATAATGTGAATTTGAATGTACTGACATTGAATTCAGTTCCATAATTCAGTTGTTATATATTCCTGTGCATACTTGGAAATAATTTAAATTCATGTTTCATATTTTTTTGTCTATGGGCAAAAACATGTGCCACTAAAAACTGAATTTGAATCACATAATATAAATTCGCATTTGAATTTTCATATATTTCTGTGTATACGTGTCAAAAATTGTAATTCTTGTTTAATAATTTTCAGAGTTGGATGACTGACTTTTAGTTGGACAAAGCAAAAGTATTGTGGAGAAGCCAGCTTAGGGTCTGAGTAATTGTAATGACATTTCTCTGCATCTTCTGAATTTTCAGATTCCAAACAGTGAACTGAATCTATGTGAAAACAATCAGTAAAGTGATCAATTTTCAAGTGGTTAGTTACTTTAAACAAAATCAAACTATTGTCTGTATATTTCTGAACTTCAACTACCAATCCACACATTCATCCATCCATTATCTATACACCACTTAATCCTCACTAGGTTTGCGGGGGTACTGGAGTCTATCCCAGCTGACTTAGGGTGAAGGCAGGGGACACCCTGGACAGGTCACCAGTCTATCACAGGGCTACACTTAGAGACAGACAACCAAGCACACTCACATTCACACCTACAGACAATTTAGAATCACCAATTTACCTCAACATGCTTTTGGACCTTGTGGGAGGAAGCCGGAGAACCCAGAGAGAACACTGTACGAGGAGAGCAAGCAAACTCCACACAGAAAGATCCCGGGTGTCCTCACCAGGACACAAATCTGAGATCTTCTAGCTGTGAGGCTAGGGTGCTAACCACCAAGCCACCTTGCAGCCCGACTACCAATCAATATACATAAAATATAAGATACCTTCACCCAGAAACGAATGAAAATTAGATTAATGAATTAAATCATTGTATCTTTAAACAGATTTTTTTAAAGGTATTTTCTTATAGTTTAAGAGCACAAGTCACATAGCCCCTGTCTCCACGATATTAAAGTGATGAATAGATACCCCAGAACCTCTGAAAATGTAAGGTACCAATGAACAATGAAACTAATTAAAACTAATTAAGCAAGAATGTCTGTTGTTGCCTTGTACTATGGGGGAATTGCATGACTGCACATAGTTAAAACTGTACGACTCTCGGGTCGTTATGAGAAATGTATGCAACACACTGAATAAATGTAGGCATCAATTCTAACCTAAATAAGCCCATCAGGTATTGGCTTTGGTCTCATTTCAACTTAATTCCATAATGGCACGTTTTTAAATGTTATTATAGAATTCAGTGCTTTCTGCATAATGCATTCATTAAATCTCAGTGGGCCGTATTAATCCCTGCTCCCATGTTGCTTCACAAAATTGATTTCAATGAGTTCCATATGGCGAGGCACAATCGGTTTGGATGATTACACAGTATCGCATAAATTTATATTTAAATAAACAAATCGGCGTTATTGATCCCAAACTGTGCAGCAACAATCGTCTACATGATCGGGATAGAAGAATGTATGGAGACACACACTTAAATGATTTTTACCATTAACAGAACATGTAGATTTTCTTTTAATCCTCAGCAGCACTTCTTCTTTGTATTTGTGTGACGGGCTACAGTGACGGTAGTAAGTTAACTGCCAAGCCAAGTAGAGTAATCTAATTGTGCTTTCAACAAAACAGATGAAAGCATCAATTAGTAATCTGAGGAATTAAAACTGATTAATAATCTGGTAATTTTCCACTGTTGCTTAGTCATTACTACAAACACCTGTTAAATAGAATTATAAACTAAACACCACCGGCTCAGAAACAAAATCAACTAAACCAGCATTGGAAAAAAACAAACAGAAAAAAGACAACAACACCCTAATTATCTCACTACTCCCCTCAATGTAAAAACGTCTCCATCAGCCTGATCTTACATTCATCTCCAGTTTGGGGAACATAAACACAGTCGTACCATAGAGCAGAATGTCTCTCACTCAAGTTGCTTTGCAAAAAAACTCGGCACCAGATGCTTGTGTTAGATTATCTTGCGTGCTGATAGCAGCACACATTTCACAGCGCTGCATCAAAATGTTAATTTTTCTGAGATCAAATAGTCTAACTTCTTTTTTTTCCCCCTAGTTTTAATTAGCACTCAGTTTTCCACAATTCTGAAACAATGTTTTGTCTGCAAAATGCTATTAGTGGGACTGTCAGGGGAGAGTCTCACACAAGTTCCAACCTGTATTTGGACGGAATAGGTTTTCTAACTTATCTTTGAATAAGGGGAATGCACAATGGCCCGTTGTTGACTGGTTTTTGAAACCACTGAACCAGTCCACACTAGCAGCCCAGAATAGAATCAGGGTACACAGCAAGAGAGTTATGAGAATACTGATTTCTTCCAAACCACTCTGTCCACATGATTCTGGATTATTTAAATCTGAAATGTCTGAAAAGGACTGATTGGAAGGAACTAATCAGAATGTATACATCCAAGTGATGGAGCCAAGGGTTCCTAAACCATTGAATTTATTTGGAAATTAATGTAAATGTACTGTCTTACTCAATTTATAAGCCCCACAATTACTCATCATTCTAGAGACGCAACATCAACCACAGTCTCTGTAAACAAGCTGCAGATGACACTCGATGTCTAAGCCAAAGTAAAAATGTTTAGATTATTATCTCGACATAGTGCAAGTGTAGTTCAAGTACGTGAGCATTCTCTCTGTTGAATTATCCTCCGCTACCATGTTAATTTATCGTTCAGGCGGACAGTAAACAGAGCTGCAGAGCCTTTATGACAGATACAACAGTACATTCAACAACCTCTTCACACTCTGACATTTCGCATTCAAAGTAATTAGTAGTAAGGCTAAAGCTCCAACTCAGTGTGGCAATTTGCAAATAATGGCATATCGCAGTACAGAAAGCAGCTTATCTCTGCCTCTCCACTTCAGATACGACTATCCTACAAACTATTATCCCCACTCGGAATGAGCGTAATCATACTCTTAGCGTAATTCAACACACACACACAAAAATCTCCAAATATACCAGTCCTACAGGTATATGTTATGGTCATCAGGTTTAATTATTGCTCTGCTTCTAAAACATCATGTTTTCTGCTCAGTACCCATGAGCCTCAGTGGTTGTTGTTAGGGAGAAGAAGCCAGTCAGAGCTGCAGATAAAACGCTGTTGTTGCAGCTGTTCAAAAAAAAACACAACCCACAGCTTTACAGTAACTGGATTTAAAACAACGTGTCACCATGATGCTCTCATTTGTGGGTTTCAGTGAAGTGTCTCCACAGCTGTTGGCTGGGTTGCTATGACATTTGGTGCAGATATATACGCTCCCTGCAGGATGAAATGTAACAGCTTTGGAGCTCCTCCGACTTCTCATCTATCATCATCGCTGGTGTCCAGTGGTTCACGCTTTGTGCCATCTACCCACGTCTGCATGCCAGCACGTTGGAGCTGTCACTGCGAGCACAGTCTGTTGATGTTTCACATTTACCTCAAAGAACTTGTGTGTCCAACCACAGCCAGACCACCACACTCTACGGACGCAGTGGCTTTGTGGATAGAAGACCTGTGCTCAGGAGGAAAACCAGGGTTTAAAAGCACACCTTGCTCAAGTGTTCTTAAACAAAACACAGAGCCCCTATCAGCTGCAGGATGCTGTTATGCAGCTCACCCGATACGCTGACCTTCCTGTGAAGGAGGGCAAACAAGAGACAAAGCTTATCTACAGTGAGCAAGAGAGTATAATGTGGCTTAGCTATGATTTAAGAATTCACGTTGATAATCATCTTGTTTTTGAATGAGGCTTAAAGAATTTAAGACGGTCTCATATCAATTTATCTTTGTTAATTCCAGACATGAAAAAAAGGAGAAGAGTCGGCTGTTAAAGAAGAGAACGAGTTAAACCTCTTCACAGCCTTACTTCCCTACTCTTTCCTCCTGTCTTGTTGTAAAAAGCTCCAGGGAGCTCTTGTAGGGAGGGAAAGGGGATATTTTTAGCAGGTTCCACAATCCCTCCTGTAAATAATTACCCTAGTTGCTGCGGAAGCTGGCAGCTCATTGGATTGCATGAAACGTCAATCGTCAAAAGCAAAACAAATGGATGCGGTGACATAATATGTACGCAGGATACTCGCCCCCACCTCGTCCTAATGGGAATGCTGGAGTGATGGAATGGGGGGGGATGTGAGCCAGCACATTTTAAATGCACTGGGAAGGAAATTCCACCGCAACACTTTGTGTGAAAGATGAGAATGGGAAGTGCGCCTATTGCACTGGTCTGCTTGGGAGCTGTTGGCTAGAGGTAAATGTGTACAAAAAAAAAAAGAACATAAATACTAAGACAACCAATTGCATTAAATGAACATTTGGACACCCACAAGTGCTTTAATGGAACTGCTGGGTGGCCAGCAGTTGACTGCAGTGCACCGGTCAATTCCCAGATGTGAGTGTTTATGTGTAGCACTTTCTATTCCTGCAGCTACTACCCTAGGCCATTGCTGTAAACAAGAATATGCTCTTAGCCAAGATGCCTGGTTAAATAAGGATAAAATGGAAGAAACTCCAACAAGGAGGTCATCTAAGGCACTGCAACACTTTTTCAATGGCGCACATTAATAATGATACCACAGGGTTAACCCAGTTAGTGATACTAGTGTCCCTTGGTTTCATACTAAACTATCACACAAGCTGCTTCACTTAAAGTTAGAATTCAACCTTTTGGGAAATGCACTGCTTTGCTGTCTTGTAGAGAGTTCAGGATCCAAACTGACTCGCAACCGCTGGAAACATCACAGAGTAGCTTCACCTGAGTACTCATATGCATATAAGCTATGTAAATTACATCACACGGATAGAACATGGTGATTTGCCAGCTTTAGAGTTGCTTGTCTAACTACAAACAGATCTCCAGCTGTTTTCCTCCTTTCAGTCTTTGTGCAAAGCTAAGCTATACATGACTGTTGGCTTATACAGAGATGTCAGAGTGGAACAAATTACTGCATTAATATTAATTTATGTTATATCTGCCTGTTGATGGTTTAGTGATGTGTGTAATATATGTTTTACTGAAACACATCAAAGTCAAATTTAGTCAAAACGAGGAGCAATAAAGTTTCTGATTCTGCGTGTGTCTGTTTAAAATGGAGACAGAATAATAATATTTAAGAAACCATTTCATTGCCCTGATAAGCTGCTCAGACTTGAACTAAAAAAGCTTTTTGGGGCCAAAAAGTGGTGGGTTGTGATTACAAACGCACTGTCAACTGATTCTCAGGGGCCCACTCTTTTATCACGAGAACAGGCAGTCAGCCCTCCTTTGGTATTTTATTAGGACTGTTTGAAGAAGCTGACGCAATTCCCCCTCCGCCGTGATGTCACTGATGTTAACTATCTGGCTTTCATCTTTTTTCGGCTTTACTGCCTTCGCAGTTACAGCTGCATGGCTGCCTCGTTTCTTTCTATCTAAGCCTGCCTTATTTCTTTGTGTGTACAGCAATGTGCTGATTTTTACACATCCTCTGGGCCTGCATAAAAGAAACCTAATTTGGCCAAACAATGTCAAATCCTCCAGTGACATGTACCAGCCGTGAACCTGCGAGATCGGATCAATTATGAAACGAGTAACATCAGTCATTGACTTTCAATACCTGCTTGTCCAAGAGAATTTTCTCAGCTGTCTATCTAAGCCTTCTCAAATCAAAGCCTCCCTCTATAAGCCTTGACACAATCCATCTTAGACGCACACAAAGAAAAATCCTGATGGCATTTTTGTGCCGTAAAACTGCAACAAATTCCTTAAAAGCAGACATTGTTTCTGCGAGAGCTTGTTTACACATCTCATTTGATATCGACTAGTTATGACGACATCGTAAAAACCAGAACCACATTTTAAGCCCATATCATCAAGATTTAAGGTACATTTCGTCATACAAAACATCAAAATGTAGATCTTACCTCGTAATGTGACTAGAACTGAATCTTTTCTTTCAGTCAATTAAAGATGGTGTCAGTTTTCTGCTCTTGTTTATTGCTTAGTAAATACCAATGCATCTCTGTCAAACAGGTCGAACATACACCATCCTGGCATAAATGCAATCTAAAGCTGGCTCGTATGTGGGTGATGATACGAAACATGAACTAAACAATACTGATGCTTCAAAATGACATACTCCCACTTATGTGAAAGAGGTGTTTTATTGTTGGGTACGTTTGGTCCACATGTCTGGGGTTTGTTTTGTAGTCAGGATGGATTTCAAACTAGACGGCATTTGTTCACACCCTTTTCTCTTTTTCCTATACTTGTCCAAATACATCTAATTAAAGAGGTGTGATATGAACGCATACTTGACATGTATATCAGCAATATCTCACATCCTTCTCACCACTTTAAATTATCATACAGCTCAGTAAATCTAGAAATAGAACAGCATGGTAGTGTTGTCACACTTGGAATGAAGTTGAAAAATACCATAGATTTGTGAAGGATGTATGTGTTAGGCTGATTGAGCTGTGAGTTGTTTTTTTGTTTTCATTATTATTATTTTGGAAATTTTACAATTCATGATAGATGTCAGAAAGAGTTTTTAAATTGATTTATTGATATTTCATATTCCAGACTGAAATATTTTATGTTTTTCTGTCTTATCTTACACACAGCCCACTGTAACCTCATACTGTGACATCTACCAGAATGAAATTAGCCAATACAGAAATAACTACTCAGCCACAGTCGTTATTGCACAAAGGGCCTCTCCACTGTTTTGAAGTCGAACACAAAGGGACAAATGAGGCTTTTAAAGTGGTTCTGATTATGGACAAACTAAAGACGTTTAGAACACCAATATTCTTTTTAACATTGTGGCCAACAAGATATTCATGGTTCTCAGGATGGAAATTTGGCTGGAAAAACTACATATGCGTTCATAGGAACAGTGTTGAGGAAGTTAAGTTGACTGTATGACATTCCCTCGTCTGTCCTAACCATTCTGACCACATGGTTTTGTCAGGCTGATGTTTTGGTTTTGGTTTTAAGATGTGATTAATGAATGGCACAATAACTAATTCCTCATAATGAGCAGTCTCAGGTACTTCTTGATTTGCAGAAGCTGAACCCTCCAGTATCAAAGACAAACGCTGCAGTGAAGTACATCTGTAACCTCCGGCATTGCCATCATATTACTGTGACACTAAGTCGAATGGACACATATCTGTATCACTACGTCTGAGTATAGGCATTGTGACTATGAGACAACACTGTCACCATGAGGTCTAACCGGAAACTACAAGATTGACATGATTTTACATCAGATATGATTAAAAAAACAACAACAACAACAACAACAAAACTTTGGAAAAACAAACATTTTAACATGAGCACATTGGTTAAAAATCACAAGCCTCTAGATTATTATTATGTGAGTAAGAAATATAGAATAGAAAGAGATAAGACAAGACTCTGAATTAAACCAAGACTTAAATGTATAAAGAACTACATCATGGACATTTACGGTCATCATCGTTTACAATGTAATTGCTTAAACTCTATATTCTAATTTTTCATTGTTTTAATCAAATTATAAAACACAGGACTGTGCACTTTTTACACTTTTAGAAAATAAATTGAGTATAAAATACAAAGGAGGACTAACCGTTGCCAGATACAGAGCCCCATAGCTCATCTCCTAAACTGCACAATTATCCATCCATACACCTTAATCCTCACTAGGGTCACGGGGGGCTGGAGCCCATCCCAGGTGACTTAGGGCGAAGGCAGGGGACACCCTGGACAGGTCACCAGTCTATCACAGGGCTACACTTAGAGACAGACAACCAAGCACACTCACATTCACACCTATGGACAATTTAGAATCACCAATTAACCTCAACATGTTTTTGGACTGTGTGGGAGGAAGCCGGAGAACCCGGAGAGAACCCACACTGCACGGGGAGAACATGCAAACTCCACGCAGAAAGACCCTGGCGTCCCCACTGGGACGCGAACCAGCGACCTTCTTGCTGCGAGGCAATGATGCTAAGCACCAATCCACCTTACAGTCCCTGCACAAATATAAGAAAGGAAATAAATATGTGGTCTCTCACATCATTCACATCAATGAAGTTTGGCTTCCAGGTTGAAGGTTAGCATAGACATTTATAACAATAAAGCACCTTAAGTCACACAGTTTAGGTGGAAAGTCGAGCATACCATTAAGCAAGCTGGTTATTCGAGAACTAACAGATACAAGTAAGGTCAGTTACTTTCAGAGTTTCACTCTGGGCCATTTCTGCTATAAACTGTGTGCTTTTAGTTTTTTACTGGCATTTGTGTTCAAAACAAATCATCCCGCAAAATTTCCAGCAGCTGAAGTTTTAAAAAAGTGCTAAAAATAATTGGAACTGGTGTTGCATCATCATAAAGACCTGCTCTTTCTAAACTAGACATTTATGAAGATCTGGGTTTTTGCTACCAAACTTGTCTCTGCTGGGAAAATATGACTTTATTGCTTGTAGCAATTAGAATTTCAGGGCAATGAGAGCGATGTTAAAGGAGGCCTGGGGATTTTTTGTGTTGCCTTGTTCTATCACAGCAAAACAAAGTGATTATAAGTACCAAATCCCAAATGCATTTTGGTGCTCAAAATCAGTTTCCCAATGGAAATCACAAGACGACAGACATGTACAACAGACATTGTCCATTTTTGAAAATACATTTAGCAGTATTTCACTCTAAACACCATGGGGATACAATATATTATTCAAATCAGAGTTCATCTTGATTATAAATTACCACATAGAACGCTCACAGCCATCAATGCAATAGCAGTGTCTGCTGTAAGGCGGCCGTATGTCTGTGTTCTGTTTATATGAATTCTTTTGACGGGAACACCAGGTACTTTTGATCTTGTGCAGTGCTTCGTCCTTCCAGGTTCACATTTAAAACCTTGTGATGTTCAGGTGGACACTATTCTCATGAAAAGGTGATGCTGCCCTAAAAAAAAAAAAAAAAAAAGTCAATATGCAGCATGCTGATTGGCTGCCCTCTGGCCTCCAGACTGATAGGAGCCTCTCACGGCACAGGTATGAGCCTTTGTGTTTCTGCCAGACAATAAATTGACTTGAACAAATAGGCATCAACTGCAACTGCTCTCAGCAGATGGTCCTTTAAATAACTTCAGTGCGTTTCCTTCTTTGGGACTGTTGCACGACAGTAGAAAGGGTGACTTGAGGGTGACTTGTAAATGGCAAGCTTTCTGGGACAACTGAAGACGTGGCGCTACAGAGCAGATGCCTTTGTTGTACGGCTAGTGCAGAGTGTCGCTGTGCACTGAACAAACAGTGAGTGAAAACTGAAGATGTTTTGGCTCGGCCTTCTTGAGGTATTTTGAAGAAGAAAAAAAAGCTACAGGTGACTTATGTTAGCGTACAACTAGCACAACGTGAACAGTGTCTTACTGCAGTGACTTTTACTCTGGATTAGATGACTCAAGACTACCATACATTGAATGATAGGCAGTAAAACAATAGTTTCAGGTAGACTACTAGCTTTTACCTACTGTGGCTTTTAGTCAGATCTTATGGTCTTGATCAATAAATATCGCTGGCTGAGCTGTTTTCACATTAGTTTTAGTCACATGATAACCTGTATTTGTGAATGATATTTATTCCAGAACTCCAGGTGACCAAAAAAATCCATAAGATGTTGAGCTATTAATTAGACCTCCAGTAAAGTTTATTTTAACTGTTTTTCTACTCTATCGTGTCAGTGGCAGGGGGCACATGAAAAACTGGACCTTGTGCAAATTTAGTCCTCGTCTTAACATACCAATTCCGATATGTAATTAGCTGAATTGACAAATAATGGGTATCGAGGCAAGCCCTTTACTATGTTTGGTTCCTTTGTGTTAAATACATGTGCTCCTGTTTTTTTGTAGTTTATTGTACCATTCCACAGTTAAATTTCTCCACAAGAACATTACTTGTACACATGCTGATAGGGTGTTCATTATATTCCTACTACAATGGTGATTTAATGACTCTGTTGAGCTATTGATGTCTCTAGCTCATACTGTGAAGGTGCACGGTGACCGCTTCCTCTTCAGGACATTAAAATCAAAGGTGAATCCAAACAAGCAGGCTGTTCACAAGAAAAACTTGTTTTTTTAAAATTCAAATTATTTTTTAAAAATTCCATGTTTTAGAAAGCCACCAGAACATCTCTTGTTATGACTCTCAAGTATGGATTTTCTGCCATTGTCTACACAATACAGAAAAACCTTCACCACCTAGACTTCTGTAACTGTATTTAACTTTAAAGGTTCTGACTAAAATAGTTCAGCACTGAGACTGGTCAAGGTCAGCACTGTCTGTTCCACAAGTAATAATAAGTGGTGGGAAAAATATATATAGTTCTTTATGTGTCAATTCAGTGTTTTTGTATTACACCTTTTGCTTGAAAGGTTACTGTTGACCTGAATTTCAGTCTGTTCCCTTAACTCACATTGAGAAAGTGATTTTATGCCAAGTTTATTGTTTAAAGGATTTCCAGTACCACAGAATCTGGCGAAACATTTTTAAACAAAACCCAAATATACAAAAAGACATAGTTTAAACAAAAAAGAAGTGGCTGCTGACATAACTGTGTTTTAAAGTTACAATCTACATTATATATCTGGTAAAGGTGTACATAGGGGAGATTTTAACGAGGACTTCCACAATAAAAAGCGCACATCTTTATGTGTATAGAGTTATATACAGACGTGGCTGCTATTAGCAGTGCACACAGGCAGTATGACGATTCATCACTTCAGATTTATGGAACTTCTTAGCTTCTTTTAGCTCATTGTTTTGGTTTAATTATTTGAACTATTTGGTTTAGTCTCACTGCTTTCTTTAACATCATTCAAAGCAGCAGAAAGTCAAGTATCCTGCATAAGATGCAGATATTTTCCTCAAGAGTTAGCAAAGACTGAAACGGAGCAAAAGGAAGAGTGTAAATTTGATATACCAGAGGTAAAGTGGGAAAATACTCTGTGAATGCTGGGGGTGAAATGTTACAATAGTCATTAAATGTCCACAAAGTAATGATGTGGACGTGCAACGAGACAGATAGTGGCCATAAATCAATTAACACAGATGTATGTGAAGGCTTAATATATTTTTTTGTGAGTACAGTTTCCTTTTTACCATAATATGCTGTTAACGATGCAGTATCCAGTAGCATAGCTTTACTTTGTGTAGAACTCAGGAAATCAATGATCATTATCAGGGTTCATATTGTTCTCCAAAACGAATACTCCCAGTTTATGCCAGTAGAACTGTACTTAAAAATAAAACTTTTATATGCAAGCTGGTTTAGCCAGTAAGATTCTTATTTTTTCTTAGATCAATATTGTATTAAGGTCAATTCAATAAAACAACACAAGCTTAATATTCAATGATTTCCCTGTACTTGTGTGCTTTGTTTTAAACTATTTCATGAAATGTGCTTTTTGTATTTGTTCTAATATTTATGATCATCATTTGAGATTTCTTTTCTTTTACTTATATACACATGTGCAGAATCATAAAATGGGATGGTAACTTACCTAAATGCAAAAACTGGTGCTATCATCAGGTATTTCCATTCATGTCATAACAACTACTGCAACATTTAAAAAAAAATTGAACATGTCTGTTATTTTTGCCCATCAACAGTGAATGGGGTATCATTAGCTCCTCTAAGAAGGGAAACTACAAACTTTTTGAAGCCACCTTTCAAGCTTTTACAAGGTGGAGTCCATGCTCAGCTGAAAGCTAACCCATGCCGGCCGGCCCTCCCGTCCCTCCTGTTGTCAAATGTCCGCTCACTGGACAATAAACTTGACTACATCAGATTGCAGCAGGCAATTCGAAGGGAGTTCAGAGACTGCTGTGCTTTAATTTCTACGGAGACATGGCTCAGCGACAGAGTTCCGGACGCCACCATCCAACTAACAGGACGAGCTGCTTTCCGTGCTGAAAGGAATCCAACTCTGTCCAGTAAGACCTGCGGAGGTGGGCTGTGCGTTTACATCAACACGGAATGGTATAAGAACTCTGTGCTCGTTTCCAGCTTCTGCTCTCCACTCCTGGAGTCTGTGACTATTAGATGTGGATCTTTCTATTTAATTCACGACTGTGTTTATAGTTGGAGTTTATATCCCACCAAGCGCAGATGGAAAAGAAGCTCTCTGTGAGCTGTGTGAGACTACTAGCGAGCTGCAGACCCTTCACCCTGATGGAGTGTGTATTGTCACTGGAGATTTCAACCATGCAAATCTCAAAACAGTTCTCTCTAAATTTCATCAATATGTGGACTTTGCAACCAGGGTGGAGAATGTGCTGGACCTTGTTTACACAAGCATCCCCGGAGACGTAGCCCCGCCCCCACTTCAGGTACTCAGACCACATCTCTGTCATGCTAATGCCAGCATACAGGCCAATCGTCAGGCACTCCAAACCGTTTCTGAAGAAGGTGAAAATCTGGCCATCAGGAGTCATCTCTGCTCTTCAAGACTGTTTTGAGCACACTGACTGGCAAATGTCACATCAGTGACCTGCTACATCAGGAAGTGCACAGATGACATCACTCTCTCCAAGACCATCACCACTCGCTCCAACCAGAAGCTGTGGATGACTGCAGAGGTGCATTCGCTGCTGAAAAACAGAGACTCTGCTTTCAGGGCAGGTGGTAACGAGGCTCTAAAAACAGCAAGAGCCAAACTGTCCCAAGCCATCAGAGAAGCCAAGCGTGCACATGGTAAGAAAATCCACGGCCACTTCAGGGACAGTGGCGACACTCGGGGCATATGGCAGGGCATCCGGGCCGTCACCAACTACAGGACAACATCCCCTCTCTGTGACGGCAACGCCTCCCTGCTGGATGCACTGAAAAACTTCTATGCTCGCTATGAAGCACAGAATGATGAGACAGCAAGGAGACCACCCCTTCCCCCGACGACCAGGTGTTGTGTCTCACCAAGGCTGACGTGAGAAGGACGCTTAGCAGAGTCAACCCACGGAAAGCTGCTGGACCAGACAACATTCCTGGCAAAGTGCTCAGGGAGTGTGCAGATCAGCTGGTGGATGTTCTCACAGGCATCTTTAACACCTCCCTAAGCACCTCCATTGTTTCAACATGCTTCAAAGCCACCATCATCATCCCCGTGCCAAAGAATTCGTGGTGGGTCTCATCAGCAGGAACGACGAATCAGCCTACAGAGAGGAGGTGCAGCTGCTAACGGACTGGTGCCGAGTCTACAACCTGTCTCTGAATGTGGACAAGACTAAACTGATGGTTGTGGACTTCAGGAGTGGACAAAGGGAGCATGCTCCACTGACCATCAATGGCTCCACTGTGGAGATCGTCCAGAGCACCAAATTTCTTGGTGTCCACCTGGTGGAGTCCCTCACTTGGTCCCTCAACACCAGCTCCATAGCAAAGAAAGCCCAGCAGCGCATCTACTTCCTGCGGAGGCTGAGAAAAGCCTACCTTCCACCTCCAATACTGACAGTTTTTTCTAGAGGGACTATTGAGAGCATCCTGAGCAGCTGCATCACTACCGAGTTTGGAAACTGAACTGTCTCAGACCGCAAGATCCTCCAGAGGATAGGGAGAACAGCAGAAAAAATCATCGGAGTGTCTCTCCCCTCCATCAAGGACATTTACACCACACGCTGCACCCGAAAAGCCACCAGCATTATGAAAGACCCGACACACCCTTCACACACACTCTTTAGACTCCTGCCGTCTGGCAAGAGGTTCAGAAGCATGCAGGCCCACATGACCCGACTGTGTAACAGCTTCATTCCTCAAGCCATAAGACTGCTAAACATTCAAGGACTGGACTAACACACAAACAAAACACACACAGACACACACACGCACACACACTACCTCCATAAAGCCCTTTGAATTCAATTGAATTGAAGCATGCTAACTACGCTAGCAAGCAGTCAACACAAGAACGGGCGGCTACTGCTCAGAGGTTGATGGCTAATTTACAGACTCAGCAAAATGTTTTTCAACGACAAACCTGGATTCAAGAGTCAAGTACCAAGGCAAGTATTTTGCTGGCATTCAAATTAGCAAAGGCTAGCAAGCCTTTCTCCAAAGGCGAGTTTTTGAAAGAATGCACAATAGAGACAGCAGGTCTCTTGTGTCCGGAGAGCAAAGTCAACTTTGAAAAAAGCAGTTTATCACGCAGGACAGTGACTCGCCGTGTGGAACTAATTGATGAAGACATAGTCAGCGAGTTAAACAAAAAGGCGGAGTCCTTTAATTAATATTCACTGGCACTGGATGAAAGTAACAATATAAAAGACACTGTTCAGCTCCTTATTCTTGTCTGAGGGATTAATGACAGTTTAGAGATAATGGAGGAGTTTTTGGCCATGGAGTCCCTGAAAGGACAAACCCGGGGAGAGGACTTGTATGACCAGTTGTCTGCTGTCATCGAAAGAATGAAGTTACCTTGGAGTAAACTTGCCAATGTCATCACGGATGGATCGCCAAATTTAACTGGAAAAAATGTGGGGCTGCTGAAAAGAATCCAGGATAAAGTGAAAGAGGAAAACCCTGAACAGGATGTTATTTTCCTTCACTGCATCATTCATCAGAAGTCTCTGTGTAAGTCCGTATTGCAGCTTAATCATGTTGTTAATCCAGTTGTAAAACTTGTTAACTTCATACGAGCAAGAGGACTTCAGCATCGTCAGTTTATGACGTTCCTGGAGGAAACCGATCATCAGGACTTGCTTTACCACTCTTGTGTCTGCTGGTTAAGTTTGGGCAAAGTGCTCCAACGAGTGTGGGAGCTCAAAGAGGAGATCAGCGCATTTTTGGAGTTAACAGGGAAATCCGACAAATTTCCTGAGCTGCGGGACAAGAACTGGCTTTGTGACGTTGTGTATGCTGTGGACATATTTTCACACATGAATGAACTGAATGTGAAGCTACAGGGGAAAGATCAGTTTGTGCATGACATGTACACAAATGTGTGAGCCTTCAAATCCAAGCTGACCTTATTCTCCAGACAAATTTCAAACAAATCCTTCGCTCATTTCCCCACATTAGCCATGCAAAAGGGCCCCCGAAACGCAAAGCAATACAGCAAATCACTGGATGACCTGCACAGAGAATTCGGTTCTCTGATTTTGAAAACATTGAAAAGTCACTTCAGCTGGTGTCCTGTCCCCTGTCACAAGATCCTGAAACAGCACCACAGGAGCTGCAGTTGGAATTGATGGATCTTCAGTCTGACTCCGTCTTAAAGGAGAAGTTCAACTCTCTTAAGCTGAATGACTTTTATGCTTCACTTAATGAAGCCATGTTTCCAAACCTGAGGAGGAATAGCACAGAAGATGCTGGCGTTGTTTGGCTCGACCTACGTGTGTGAGCAGACGTTCAGCATCATGAACATCAACAAAGCCCGTCACAGATCCAAGTTAACGGACCAACACCTTAGATCTATCCTGAGAATTGTCACAACAAAACTTACTCCAGACTTCGATGCACTGGCAGAAAAGGGAGATCAACAACACTGTTGCCACTGAAATTGAATGTGAGTTTCTCTACTGCGTTGTGAAAAAATGCATTTTGAAAGTAATTTGTACAAAAAGCCTTGCATATCTATGCCTTACTACCTATTAAAGGCCAAAACCTTTTATGCAATGACCTTTACATGTCATTTATATAACTTCACACAAACACTACATCCATCTGTTCCTGGCACGGCCCCTCTGTCAAATTTTAGAACCCATTGTGGCCCACGAGTCAAAAAGTTTGCCCACCCCTGGTCTAGTATCACTTCAAGGGTTTAGACTTGTAGGTGCTGTGGCTTTTTACACATCCAAGCTTCTTTTAGATGTGTTTTCACCAACAGCTCCTGAGCTATTAGCGAAACCTTTCCGAAAGCCACAGCAAGCATAATTCTGCTGACACTAAACCTTCAAAGAGAGATCACCATCATCGACAAAGGTCCTTCCCGAGGCACAGGTCTCGGACTTTTCAGGCATTCAAATTGTCAAACAAAACGCGAGTTCGACAGACTTTTAAAGTCCCCGCGTGTGACATCGTCTTAAAAATTAATAATAATTCATATGAGGTGAAGAGAGAGAAAATAAATGGAAGAGCGAAAGCTGGAAATTGGCCTAGTGAAGAGACGCAAGGTGGGAACAAGATGAAAGAGCAGAAGGAGTAAGTGAGTGAGGAGAGAAGCAGAGAGACGGGAGGAGCTGCTCGTGAAGTGGAGGGAGGGAGGGGGAAAAAAATGGAGGGATGATAAAGAGATGGCACAACATCTAAGACTCGAAGCAATTCTCACTGTCCCTCCTTCCCTCCCACTCCCTCTCATTATCACTGTGTTCGAGCCAGCTTCTCTCTAAGTGTCAAGCTCGAGACAGGATGTCGCTGTCGTTGTTGTCAAGATTATTTGTGCAAGTAAGGCGCAGTTAGAGGAATGTGGGTATCTTCACTCCCGTCGCATGCAGGCGGAAAACAAACATCTGTCAATCATCCTGCTGGTTAAAAAAAAAAAAAAAAAAGGCAGTGCTTCAGTAAAAAAAAAAAAAATCTGCACATAGCTAGTTGCCACTTGGTGGATTTCCAGTATTTACTTCCTGAGCCACGTGCTTTCAATGCTAAACAAGAGAAATGAGAGCCGAGGAAAACTCCAACCAGCCTGCTTCAGGTGTGTGTGTGTGAGGCGGAGGCGGCGCATGTGCTCACTCAGCTTCGTCAAAGCATAATTTCCAGTGACATCTTTAATCTAGCACAGGTATATTAAAAAATGCACTCCCTAGCGCATAATAATGAGTTTAGCTGTTGAATTGAGGAAGCAGTATTCCACATTCATCTTAAGAAATAAGGGTGAGTAAATGGGAATGTCAATAACTGTCTTGGCGGAATACAATCAGGCTGTTATTGGCTGCTAAATATGGTTATTTACAACGATGAAGCAAAGCGTTTCCGCATAATCAATCAAGGTAAGCCAGTAACAGTAAATAGTCTAAATATGTTATCTGAATTTCAATGCTCAGTCCTTCACGGTTCAAGGAATACTCCTGCACAACAAGATCCCCAAATGAATAAACATTTAGAGCCGTGGGACGCCTACTGTATGGTCTCTTTCTGCCACCACCTTGTTTCAAACCACAATCATCAATAGCTTTATGCATTTAATTAAAGTGCGTGTTGTGAAAGTGGTTGCTTGGTGACGAACTCACAAATAATTATCACCTCTTTATCCAGTTCCCTTCATTTCACCAAAGTTTTCTTGCATGTGTAAACTCAGCCATATCAAATTATACAATCTACATTGTTTCTAAACAAGCTGTATGCCATCTGCACTGCATCAAATGTAATGAGATAACGTCAGCTACTACTTTGTGAAGAAAGTCGATCATGTAATAGTTAAAAAAGTGGATATTTTCCAAGATATTAGCCAGTCTGACACATCTATTTAAATTATGTGCATTTCCACTCCATGTTATCTGTATGTATTAATAGGCGACTGTATTATAACACACCAATCATCGCAGCTTTACGAGGTGACATCTCAGCATTGTGTGTTAAATAACTATAAAAGAGTCTACTGAAGCAGCTTCTTAGTGTGATTAAATGACATGCCTACTGTATGGTCTCCTTCTGCCACGACCTTGTTTAAAGCCACAATCATCAACAGCTTTATTGATTTAATTGAAGTGCGTGTTGTGAAAGTGGTTGCTAGGTGACGAACTCACAAATAATTATCTTTTTCCAGTTCCCCTCATCGCACCAAAGTCTTGCATGTAAACTTGGCCGTATATCAAACAATTCCATCTACTTGTTTCTAAAATAGCCATATGCCATCTGCACTGCATCAAATGTAATGAGATAACGTCAGCTACTACTTTGTGAACAAAGTCGATCATGTAACAGTGAAAAACATTTTCTAACAGCCAGTCTGATATATTTAAGGCCCCGTTTACGCGTGATATTTCAATGTGTTTGGGCCTTTGGTTTACACGTAAGCTACAGCTCACCAAAAATGATCATATCTGAAAACTCCTTCCACAGTGGAGATTTGGAGAAACTCTGTCTTTACGTTTGCATGTAGACAGGAGGAGACGGAGTCTGACGTCACAGTATGCGACAAAAGCATCATATGTGTGTGACTCATGTTTACAGGTTGGTACTATGATAGAAAGTCAATATTTTCAAGTATTTTACTTATTTTGTACTCTAACGCCACATTTAAAAGTAGCTCCACTTCTCTGTTGGTCCGAACAAACAACCTGTGCACCATTATCGTTGAAGTAACAGGAAGTAATTTGTGCCATTTGTTGTTGTGTTTTTTTTCCAGGATTCTGATTGGCTAGCATGGCTTTATGCTTCTTGCTACACTGCCTCCTATAGGTTTGGCATGCTCATAGCAGCTCTTAACAATGTGTTTATGTGGGTTTGTGTAAACAATGATTTTTAAAAAAAAACGATCTGGTGTGAACGGTGTATTTTTGAAAATGTAAATCCGTTTTGGTAAATACCCAGCTATGTGTAAACGTGGCCTCAATTATGTGCATTTCTGCTCCATGTTATCTGTATGTGTTAATAGGCGACTGTATTATAACACACGAACCATCACAGCTTTGCGAGGTGACATCTCAGCGCTGTGTTTTAAATAAATATAAAAAAAGTCTGTTGAAGCAGCTTCTTAGTGTGATTAAATGACATGCAGATCCTGGCTTTGGTGTTGGAGTCACGAGCATGAGGAGCTTGTAATAATATCATCTTGCTTTGGCAGCAAACTTAAATCTAAATAACCTCACAATATTTGCATAAGTGGCTCATAAATGTTGTTTTTTCTCTCCTTTTTATTTGTCTCTTTCTGCAACCGTCAAGGAGTCAACAAGTGGTTAAATCTCATTTATCTAAAAATAACCTACTTTGTTGTTCACTTGCAAGATGATCTGAAGCATGTAAGATTCTTGGCCACAGATAATTGGTGCCATTTACACATGCTGCATTCGCTGTCAAGTATTACTAATAGTTAATCCATAAATAATTATACAACCTACTCACTGAAAAATATGTGTAAAGTGATTTTTCTTTTGAAAAAGAAAAAAAAAATCCCAAATCGAGTCGGCCCAGTGTTTCTCAATACTGCTTTTCAATTAAGTTGATAAAGAAGAAAATGAAACAAACCATTAAAACGCAATTGAAAGTCGGCCTCGAATTCCAGATTACATCTCACCTTTTTCGCTGATGGAGAAAGAACAATTCGAAAAACAATGAACGTGTTCTGAAAGCACGAAATGTCATGCACCCAAACAGAGCTGAGTTGAAGTGAAAGGAGGTGGTGGGATGTTTGTTAAGATGTCGGTGTCAAAACCTCGGCGAAGTGAATGATTCATTTTTATATACAAAACAATAGCTGCTCTGTGAGTGGTGTGCCCGGCTGATCTCCAAACCATTATTTAAAACTTTACATAGACAACAGTAATCATTCAATTTGGGATTCATTTGTTTTATCAGATGTAAAGATTTAATTTTCAGATTAAATGTATACCTTAGGTTGGTCTTTCTCTCTTATTGCAATAACACATTTGTCTTTGCTTCCCTGATTAATAACTGAATGTGCACTGCGGTGCCACATTTTCTCCAAGGTCTCCTACATTAAAATAAAAACAAAGCAAAAAAACTGTCTGTTTTTGTATTCATAAAATCGTATGGATTCATGCATATCAGCAGCTTTTTGTGTACACAGTCGCTACATCAACTAAACTCCTCCACACTGCTCTACTTCTTTCTGAAAACTTTGCACTGTGCCGAGAATGTGTCTTGTGCCTGATTGTCTTCCTAATAGTATAGAATCTCTGTATTCAATCTCTCATGGCGTTTCTCTGTAGGTGCTGCTGTGTGTCAACAGAATTATGTAGAAGTGTGGCGACCAACCTGCTTGATAAGGCTGCTGATTGCCGGCTCTTATTACTTGACTTCATATTGATTTCATGGCATGTCAGCATGTGATTGTGATTCACGAGAGTTGCAAGTGCTGTATCAACATTTTCGCTCCCCCACGACCCGATACGACTCAACGGTGTCCTTGGGTCGGGTTTGTAACATTAACTGACGCTTACAGCTGTCGTTATCTCAGATTAATGACAGAGAATGTCAAGTAGAGACGTGTGGAAGTGATATTGCCACCCACAGTAGTATTATTTACATGGACCCTATTGATTTTAGATTGCCTCTGCTGATCTTTAAACTGCAACAAGGGCAATGCGCCGTGTATGTGCCACTTCCAGACAATCTTAAAACACATTAATAGGTAAAATATTACCTCACAACACATTAATGGCAGACTCAATGCTTGTAAAAGTTTTCTTGAGACATTCATATGTATTCATATAGTCATGTCTGTAATGACACTGGGCATGCACTAATGCATTTACTGAGCAAAGTCTTAAAGCTACAGTCATCAATAATTTTATATTTACAGTCGGTCAACTTACTATTTAAAATGTGAAAGGCATCGCTAGTAGTGGGAACCACCAAAGGAATTCCCTCTTGGTACTGTCTTGACAAAAGAGCTTTATAGCATCTTTGAGCTGATTTTTCTGTTTTACAGCCTACACATTTCCTGTTTTGGTTCACTTTCAGTGCTCTTGTAAACCTTGTTTCAAGTCATAGCAGGCAGCTTTTCTTATCCCCCCACCCCCCCAGAAAAACTGTGCTGCTGACAGAGGCAGTTAGAAACTGGCTGCTGAACACAGTGTAGTATTTAGCTGCTTGGGAGCTCGGTTTTCTCCCCAGAAGCTGGTGTAGGTGGTGTTGGAATTACATTCAACATAAGGCCAGAAACATGACACCGAATGAATACTAATGCTGTTTTGTGTCTGCTGGATTTCTAAATGGTCAACTGTTTATTAAAACATCCACGATGACATGACACCATGCTCTTACAACTTGCTCTGCTGCCCCCCTAGAGGCAGGCTGCTTATAAAGCATATAATATGTGTCCCTCTTATCAGATATACTTCTTAGAGACACTACACTGCAAGTCACAGCACAGACATTTGCAAGGGCATCAAAAGAGTGATGCTGCAATAAAAATGTGAGGTACAGCAAAGCAAAACAGATTGAGTAACATGGCTGCCCTGGTTTTGTCAACTGCAGCAACATTTGTATCTGAAACTGTATCAACACACCTATAAAATCCTCATTCCACTGAGAATACTGCACTTTCCATCTCTGAAGCTGAGCTCTAAATCAGGCCTTTTATTTCTTCAGACAACATAAACTTGCTCTTGTGCGTGAATGTTTGCATTAATAAGTAAAACAGCAGAAACTGGTTGCATCTAAATAGTTCTCTGGTTGCATACAGTGTTTTTAAAGGAATTTAACCCCCCCCTCCCAAAAAAAAAAAAAAAATAAAAAAAATCATCTTGAGACATATTTTCAGTTTGGGTAATTACTGAGTTTGAAAATATAACGGTGGGGTTTCACTTCACTTTTCGTGAGGGAGTCCAGTTTTGAATCACAAAGCCTAATTACCAATTTGGTTGATTATTTGATAAAATGGGACCCACATCGTTCTCCATTCTCACAACGTCTGTGCTCGCTGTGGAAAAGCCTGGTCATAAAATCAGAGTGCTGTGGTGGGTTTTCACATTTTGGCTAAACATCTGCAAGCAGACTACACTCGTGCTGTTCAACGCACATGTTCAAGAATCAGTCACAGTTTTATCTTAGGGAGGATTAACAACAACAATATACATCATCAGCAGCCAGTTGACAAAGCAGTGGTCCAAAAAATATTGTTGCACCAGGATTTGTGATGGTTATTTCTGTCCAATTAGAAATAGAATTTACACACATGATCTATAACAAGCATCTGTTCAATATCACTAAAATGTTACTGATTTAAAACTGAGACCTAAAATGATGCCATGAAGTTTCTGTGAAAGTTCAGATAGTGTGATGGACTCTGCATAACATCAACATCAATGGCCTGCATCCAAGAAGATGCCCTTGCTTGCTCATTAGCATGAAATTGCAACATGAAACATTCCTTAAGAACATTGAAAGTAGCCTGATGAATATTAGCAGCACTTTCTTTGGTCATATGAGACCAAGATAAATGTATTAAGATCAGATGGGGTCCAGCATGTTTGGCATGAACCTAGTTAGGACAACTACAGTGAATGCATAGACCTGACAACGAAGCACGGAGGTTGGATAAAAGGGGCTGCATGAGTGCAAAAGGTGTTGAGGAGATATTTCTAGATGCACCATGAATGTCTGTGAATACACTAAAATACTAGCTGACAAGATGAATTCCAGTCTACAGAAGCTTAGAAAATGAGGAACACCCCAGCATGTTAAGGATCCAAATCACACTGTCAAAAGCACAAGTTTCTAAAGAAGTAAAAAGCAAGAACTATGACCTATCCAGATATGTTCCCTGGATAAATCTAATAGAACACCTTTGGGGAATTTTAAAGATAAAGGAAAGCAACACGACCCCTTTAGCAAAAAGCAACCAGAAAAAAATAGTTTCTAAAAGAATGGCAGAGCATCTCTCCAGAATGTTTGTATCCTGATGCTGAGAGGATTGAGTCTATCATAAAAAAAAGAAATAGAAATAATAGTTGTACATACAAAGGTGTTGAAGAAACAAAAGATGCAAATCGCAGTAATGACAGGTGTACTGGGCATTTTGCATTGAGTTGTATATTGTACATAAGGAAACCTTACAAGGTGTGCAAGCTTTAGAACTACAAAACTAGAACCCTTAGTGCGAACACACACACAAACACACACACACACACATACATACATAACTATACTTATATATTGTTCAACAAGGACCGGGTACTTCCTGGAGCTTTTTCATTAGAACCAATAGCTTGTCCTTCGTTCCCTGCCATGTTGCCATGGAAACAGGAGATGAACACAGGAAATAATTTTACATTTTCTCAGTGTACATGGACTTGTCAAGTTCTCAGGTTGAGTGCTGTAATTTAAAAAAAATAAAATAAAAAAGAAAACCAAGTAACCACCACAGAAAAAAGGAAGCAATGAAGAAAATAAATAACTCACATACACACACGTTTCCTGGCTGTGAAAAGATGTCAGACGTCTTGCAAAACTTGATCAATCAGAGCCCTTTCCATTTAGACGTCACTTTTGACACAGCAAACGATACAGACGAACTACAACCGCAAAAGCACACGTAGATATGCCTGCAAAAATAAATTCTGCTTACAAGCAAATTATAACAATAAATCACAGTAAAAGTGTGACAGAATACAAGTTCAGTGGTGTTTAAACAAGTTAATCAACTTTATGAAAAACAAAAATACAGTTTTGAATAGTAAATAATAATATAGATGTTTCCAGTGATTCATGGTGCAGGTACAATAACCTGATACCTGCAACAGAGTGGACATCAAGGATGATATATGCGTTGTGGGATTTTCTGCTATCTTCCTGTGGGTGCTGATTCTGCATCTATCTTATCACACAGATTTTGAGGGTTTGATTACAATCTGCATGGAGATCAAGATGAGGAAAAAGTCTCAGTGGCTTTACATTTTATAGAATAGTTTCATCCACTCTGTTCTGTACTGTTTCAGACTGGACCAGCACATGAGCACTTCTCACCTGATTCCTTAACCTTATTCAGGACTTTTATGTTGCCATATGTAGAAGCTCTTTTGGGGTCCACTGGACCCCAAGAAAGAATGTGCAAAATATTTGTTGGTATTCATTATAGACTTTTATACTAGGTTAAATAAATGTTATGTTAAGTTGAACTGCAAGGTTAGCGACCTTCTTGCTTTCTCACCGTTGTGAGGCAGGTTAGTTTCACCCTCGTGATGATGTGTTGTTGAATAGCAATCCTGTCCAGTATGAGAGGAAAAGCAAGAAGGTCGTCGGTTCACGTCCCGGTCAGGACACCGGATCTTTCTGTGTGGAGTCTCCATGTTCTCCCCGTGCAGCGTGGGTTCTCTCCTAGTTCTCCGGCTTCCTCCCACACAGTCCAAAAACATGTTGAGGTTAATTGGTGATTCTAAATTGTCCGTAGATGTGAATGTGACTGTGCTTGGTTGTCTGTCTCTAAGTGTAGCCCTGTGATAGACTAGCGACCTGTCCAGGGTGTTCCCTGCCTTCACCCTAAGTCGGCTGGGATAGACTCCAGCCCCCCGCGACCCTGGTGAGGATTAATCGGTGTATGGATGGATGTTAAGTTGGCATATTTTTGGTTCCAAATGTATGGCAAATGCCCTCTTTCTATATTAAACAAACAAACAAGCAAACAAAACAAACAAATAAATAAACTTTAAAAAAAAAACAATACCTGTCACCTAAACCAAATGGCCTGGGGTCCAAAAGACCCAAAAGATGAAGAAATGTCTCCAGTTATTGATAGGAATGAATATCCTAACTGACCCTCAACTTGACCTCACATCACTCGTAACGTCACAAAATGGACAATGTAAATACAAGACCAACAAATATCAGTTGGACCTACTTCAGCTGTGATGAATAATATGAAACGCTCCTACCATCAGCGCTGATTTCTGACTGCATACACAGGGAAAAACACTTTTTTTCTGACAATGCTTGCATAGTTGCCATTATGAGTCCCCTTCACTGACAACCTTTCACAAAAAGCTAAGAGAAAGATCAGCAGTAATTTGGTTTAAAATAATAAGACGGTGTCCGAAAACATCCCAGTGGACTCGTAGTTCCTTAGAGGGGAGCCCGGTGTTGGGTAAATACATTATGTGGGACCACCTCGACTGTTATTCCTATTAAACCTGAGAGTTTGATGTTCAAAAGCAGGGTTATCAGTAATATGCAATAGCTGCTCACAGAGCCACAGGGTCACTTGTTTTTGATTGTATGTGTAAGTGAAGAGTCATATGTGATGTTAAGTAAGAGAATAGAATCTTGTCAAAAGCAGCATTTGGCTACAGTATACACAAGCCCAATTTTTATTTTGTGTTAGCATGTGTGTGTGTGTTTCAGGAGGGTGGTGTGAGTCAAAAGTCGATAAATAATTGAAGAGCAGCTCCTGTTGCACAGTTTTTTTTTCTCTTTTGTCTACTTTTGTTTTTAATTAAAAGGCTGTGGACGTGAAGCTCTGCGTCAGGGACACCAAGGTCACACAGGGAAAGGTGAGTCTTTCAAGATGCCATCAAACTTTAGCAATAAAGGACTACAACAGCTACAACTCAGCAAGACGTGGGGTGATTAACAGAGAGCCAAGACATATGGAGGGAGCTCAGTCATAGTCCAGTGCATGGCAAAGAACACTTGCTACGCCGTGTGACCTTTAGCATTTTATTGTTGAAGTTGGAACACGATCCCTTGGGCCGTCAGAAATCACCACGGAGAATGTAAAAATGTAACCTTGCCTTGGGTTTTTTTTTTTGCTGTATATGGCTTATTGTGTACTGTATACACTGTACTGTACACTAGAATCCATCATGTACACAAAAAAGCCCAGAACACAAAGAAGCAACATCATATTCAGGCTTAGAACAGAATAGAACTCCTTGTACTGTCATTCCACATTGTCCGTGCAATAACATTAATCAATAAGTCTTATCATCAACAATATGTTCAGCTATCATTATTAAATCTGATCCATCCACTCGTTACTTGAAGTAGTCAGGTGCTTCTTAAGAGTGGGTGAAAAATCAAGTCACAGAAGAAATCCTGATGAATTCAAAAATGACAAAAATCCTTTTTAAACTCACTAGTAAATGTTATATTTACGGATTCATTTTATGACTTAATTTGCTTTTCAAGGTTAAATCTAACATTAGCAATCTTCAGCGCTTACTTCTTAGACCTTCTGATCGACAGACATCAGCACTTTGCAAAACTTCAGACAGCTCTGGTGGGGTGAACAAAATACAGTCTATATAGCCTGTTTTATTTTAAAAGCATTTTGAATAACACCGGCTTTCGCTGGTGCCATCATTGCAGAGACCATAATGTGAACAACAGCACAGAGGAGCTTTCCACTTTCGCCATCTTTCACTCCAGCACACACACAAGGCAACTTCTGTTTTTGCAAAAAGAAGAAAGAAAAAAAAAAAACATTTAAAGGACCAGCGTGGAGGATTTAGGGGGATTTATTAGCAGAAACGGGATGCAATATTCAAAATTTCATATTCACGAGTCTAATCCCTTTTAAGTATGAATCATTGTGTTTGAGGCCATCCATATAGGGAGCTCTCACTTTTCTGCAGAGCCCATCGTAGAACCGGTAAACCAAGCAAAATGATGAACAACTTTTAGGTATTAGCCATGTATGTAGAGCAGGATCCAGTTGGTCCGCTGCATTGTGCGTTAAGAGTCAATGCAGAGTCACTTACGTCACACCAAATGTGATGCAAGTTTCTCGTTTTGAAGAGCTTTTTACTGTTCCTGCATAGTTTCGATTGATCAAGGATTTGATGTTCTGATGTTACAATTTACTCACATCCAGCAGGAACGGTCTCATTGGCTGCGGTAGTTTTTCATTTCCCTGGGATTATACGTGACGAATGGAGCTTGAGAGGGAACGTGCCGTTAGACTGTACAGCTCACTGACAGACGGATAACATCTCATACCTTTACGCCACTTCAAAACACTGGTTGTTTTTGTAAAACACCGAATGCTTTCAAAATTCATTAATTGGTATTTTCTTCCAGTAAAAGAAAAGTAAGCTGCCTGCCTCAGTGGAACAAGAAATATGTCTGAAAGAGACTTCTGCAGCAGAACATTTCCCTTAAATGTTTAATTTCCTATTACTTTGTGCTTAAATGCCTTGAACCTCAACCATGTCACATCTTCAAAGGAAGCCATAGATGTTGTCATAAAATTAAAATTGCTATTGATGCGCATTGTGGTTGTTGTAGAGCCAATCGGATGCCCCTTCTTTGACTATATGTCAGGCTTAAAATTAAAGCTGGAGATAAGCCCCTGTGAAGTGGTACCTTTAAGCCACTGACTCACGACACTTATGCAACAGTTATACTATACCTCATTTTTTATAGAATAGAAATGCCAGCTCATTGTTACCTCGCATTCACTGCACAAAACGGACACAGACTCAAGCCCTTGCAGGCCGTAGTTAACTCTAACACCCCACCCCACTAAAATCTGACACAATCTGCCCAAAATGTGGATTTTAAAGGTTTGTGATGTTGAATGCGTTCGCTGTACCCACTTTATCCTTTAAAAGAGGGACATTGGGCAAGAGATGGGGTGCACCTTGGACAGGTCGCCAGCTTGTTGCAGTGCCAACACAAAGAGACAAATAACCATGCACTCACAATCACCAATTAACCTACCATGCATGTCTTTGTTCAGTGGGAGGAAGCCAAGGCACAGAGAGAGAAAAAAGAAAACAAAAAACAAAAAAAACACGCAGGCACAGAGTGAACACACACACAAAAAAATCCACACAGAAAGATCCAAGCCGACCAGTAGGTTCAAACCTAGAACATTCTTGCTGTGAGGCGACAACACCAACCGCCATAATAATATCCATCTTGTTCGATGAGAAGATAGTGTTTTAGCCTTTGTATTTATCAGACAAAGTAAATCACACAAAATTGGCATCTCAAATTCATAAAAGGGGATCCTGTTAAAAGACACCACTCATAAATCTGCACCCTGGCTATCCATTAGCTTTTATCTTCCCACACAAACTGACACTGACCTTTGCATTTGAAACGAGACATGAGATCTGTCAAAGACGTGACTTTGTGCCATCTTGCTGAACATAATTCAAACACCTTTGCCTTGGACCGTCCTCTGCTGATGGGTTGTAAGGCAACGACGGAAAACAATGACCTTTCCGTGGCTCTTAGAGAACCACCATTCACATAGTTGTATTTGCATAAGTATCCCTACCTGCACATAATTAGTCAAATAACCTTGAGTCAGCCAGTTGAATGAGGTGTGACTAATTAGCTGCCTTTTGTGCTCAAACCTTTAGAGTGAGCCAGTGGAATGCTAGAGGCACCGAAATACATCTCCAGATTTTTAGAGTCATAAAACTCCTCATCTGGTACTTAGAGCAGGAAGTTTATGATGAAGTTATGATTACATGAGCAGAGCAATAGCCTATGGTGACTTTTAACATCTTTATTTGGGGAGGTGCAATTTAGGAATGAACAAGGCGCAGGGTCATACGCACTAAAATCAGAATTGGGCCTTTTTTTTATTGTGATTGCAACATTACCCCCACATCAGTGTAATATGACAAATACTGGAGCTACATGAGTCGAATCTTTCTAATTTGTATACAGAACATAAAGCTGTGAGCTCAAAGCGGAAGCCACTTAAAATAAGTTACACAAGAAGAAGAAAACCAAATTCACTAAATGCAGATTTCTTCCTAGCAGTGTTACATACTCAACTTCTACTGAAAAGAAAAAGAAAAACAAAAATCGAATAACGATCAAGGCTAAATAATTAGGGTTGCTTAATCATTCCATTTGTAATTTTGTTTTTAATGTCATGCTTTGTATTGATTCTCTATAAAGCCTGTTTTTACAATATGTCAGAAAGGGAAAAATGTCTCACATGCTGCTTTCCAAACAGTGTGTTAGAATCAGATGTTATCAGCTAAGCAATCAAAATGGTGGACCCTGATTTACAAGCATAACTCCGCTGGCAGCTCCTGACTGAAAAGACGGAAACCTGTAGAGTGTAAACATTCTGGAGAGAAATGACAAAGCAATTACAGCTTATCTAACTGATTGGAGGGGTTAGACTGGTTGTTTAGGGAGAGATACCAATCAATATCAAGCCCCAACAGACTACAAACTGTGTACAAAATGTTTTTTTCTTTGTTTTTTTTAAAATCTTTTGAAGCTGACTGCAAATGTACAACATTTCACACTCTGGCTTGATGAAATACTCAGTCTAAAGTGGAAGTGGAACTTTTAACAATCATTGTGTAAAATGTGACTTGTGAGATTTGATTGGATCCTCCATATCTCCACCAAAGTGATGTTCATGAGTGTCTGCTGTTTTGAATACACAACTTATTAGGCATAACAGCCCAACCGATCCTGTAAGCCGCTGTATGATATACAGGAAAGATCTCACTATTAACGTCAGAAACTACATTTGTCATTTTTCCAAGCAATACTTTTCAAGCAAAACTCATGATAAATCAGCATGTCAACAAAGAGATGCTGCAATCGTTGAAAGTGGAATCCCAAAGTGGTAGAACAGAAAGTGCCACACAACCAGTGAAGCAGTTTTCAGAGTGACTCATACAGTGCTGATACTCTCACAGCTGTAGCTGCACTGCAGCTTTGTGTAATTACTAATTGTTAGTCTTGCATGTCAAAAGACCCTGTGAGGGTGTTTTCCCTCAGGACTGTGATTTACATATTCTAGGTTTTTTTTTTTTTTTGCCACTACATCATAACAGCAGTTTTAGTGTGCAACATCAGAACAATTTAACGTTCCTACTTATGTGTGGTAACGTGGTAATACATTTCTGTCTAACCTTTCAGCATAGTGCAATTCAAATGATTTGAGATGAAACTAGACCTCTGCACCTCCTCCTAGCTCCATTATCAGGCTTTAAAAAATCTGGGAGATCATGAATTTTAACCAATCAAAGGGGTTCTTACCGATCAGATGGGATAATATAAATGGAAATAAAGTCCACAGTGAGAACAGTATGTGGTGGTGCAAGGGGTTAGATGGAGGACTTCTGCTTGGGTGGGTTTGGTTTGAGTCTTGGGTGATTCCACGAATGAATCTTGGTTTTTAACATGAAGTGCAAGGGGACAGCTTTGAATTTAGGGTTACTTCACATTTTTGCATTTTCTAGACTGCTGCCTACTGCAGCTTATAATGGTACAACGAAGAAATTACAGTCCGACTGTACACCTGTTGCTACAAAGGTTTCTGGCAACTGACAACAATTATCATATTTCCACAAGTATTCAGTTTTGTCCCAAAGCCAGAAAATGATAGCTAAAATATAGTCTTTCATTACTTTATTGACTGATTCAGGCACGGCTAAATGAGTAAAAAATGTGTGTAGATTTTTTTTCTTTTATCCTCCGATGTCTGTATTTTCACCTTACCATCGAACATGTATAAGCTTAAGACTTCCAATCAAGTTGGCAGGCAATTAATTATTTTTCCTTTGGCATCAAGAGAACAGATGGGCAAAAACGAAGCTGCTGCATAGAGCCTTTTTTTCCCCTCATGTTTAATTAATATCAAACAATAACAAAACATTAGGAGGACCTTATGAACCCTGGGCTTTGATTGATTAATAACCATCCATTCAGCACATTTTTTTTTTTCTTTTTAAGGTCAAGGGCCTCTGGTCAAGGTATAGATCAAAAAGTATCTGATATCTGCACTCTTTGTAATCTCTCATGCTTTGCCGTCAGCAAAGTAGCTACAGCCTGAGGGATGGACTTCACTATAAACAAACCAACAGAGCAGCCGTGAATTCTAATGAGATCTCTTCAGCAACATCATCTCTTACAGACCTAATAAAAAAAAAAAATAGCATGCAACAAATAACCCTCAGCTCTGAGCATATCAAGAGAAAATACTGGGCAGCTGTGGTCACATGGCTATAAATCAATAAGTCAGACTGGGATCACTGATAAACACTTTCTTGCATGAGAAAGATACCTTTTTTTTATTATTATTTTTAGCCTTGGCAGGGCTGGTTCTGCTCTTAAATGGTCGCCTGTACTGTAGGAGATGAGCATAGCAGGAATACATAAATAAATAAGCAGAAAGCACTATGAAACCAACCGCGAGCGCAGGGTGAGTGAAACCAAAGCGAGCAGAGACTGACTGTTGGTCGTAGTGGTGGTGAAATGCAGCATCACTCATCATCACACACTCCAGAGTGTACAGCAGTAGTGGTAAGTGATGGTGTCTTCCAGCCAATATAGTCTGCATCCCATTAGTGCAACACTGCCTTCCTCCTCCTTATTACCTACTGCATTAATAAACAACAAATCAAAACATTGACAAAACAGTCATTTGCCATAAATGTTTAAACACATATAGAGAAATTCCAACAAGGACCAGGACTTGCAGAGATTTAACAAGTACGGAACATGTGGGTCCAATTTATTTATTTTTCCTGTCAAACCCAAGATTACATGTTCACAATAGAGATGTCAACATGCTGATATTTAGATTAGATTAGATTAGATTAGATTAGATTAGATTAAAAAGTCTTTATTGTCCCAATTTGGGCAATTTGATTCGCAACAGCAGTCAGCAACGAAATTCATACCATTAAACAGTAGAAATAGAAATATAAACATAAATATAACTAATAAATGTCATCAGGTGAGTTATCAACTGAGCAGATATAATGTTAACTATGGTTACCATGTGAGCTCAACATGTTTCTATGCTTGCATTTGCTTATCAGGATAAAATCCACATCCAGTCTGAGGCTGGTGGGAGCATATTTTTGCAAGTATTTGGTTATAAACGAAAATTCTGGACAAAGTGAGGGATATGTTCTAAGGAGGACATGAATGTGTGTGTACCATATGTCATGGAAACCCATCCAATAGGTCTGACGATATTTCACTAAAAAGCACAAACAAAGCTGACAGACTGACAAACCAACATTGCTATCCTCAAAGCCAGGCCTAAAAATATCTGACTTTGAGTGACTGAAGAAGGTAATCTCAGCTCGATGTTCTTAAACCCTCCAGAGCCTCAGAAATACTAGTAAGTGCATTACCTCATTGTTGCCGATCATAGCCCAGCCCTGTTTATTTTAAATCATCTTTGCAATAATGTTTAGAACTGTCAGAGTGAAATGTACAACCACGGTTCAACCACGGTTTCAACATCTAACACATGGGGGTCGACCAGAATGCAGCTGTTTTGAAGAGACAAATATTGCGTTTTGTCAGACTGTCAGAGGAACCAGTTTTTTTTTTGTTTTTTTTTCTTCCAACTCTTTTATTGCCTGTAAAATGACTCCATTCTGCACAATGACAGGGATGCACCTGTGCCACCATCAATAAAAACAGCTTTGGTGAGTGTTTTAAGCAGATGTTAACAACTACTGCAAAACTGGGACAGCAGGTAAATTGATATCATAAACCATTTCCAGATCAAAGACAAAAGCAGCTAGTGGGGAGCTGACAGTCACGCCAAACACGGTTACGTTCAGGGATACAGCAGAAGCATAAGTTCATGGGTAAGTTCATACTGTCTCTGCTGTGTGAGCTGATTCAAACTTGAATTAGGGATGATGTCTGCCTTTTACATGCTGTGAAGATATTTTTGTCTTTTCATTTTTTTTTTTGGTTCCAGCTAGTCATNAAAGACCCAAAAGATGAAGAAATGTCTCCAGTTATTGATAGGAATGAATATCCTAACTGACCCTCAACTTGACCTCACATCACTCGTAACGTCACAAAATGGACAATGTAAATACAAGACCAACAAATATCAGTTGGACCTACTTCAGCTGTGATGAATAATATGAAACGCTCCTACCATCAGCGCTGATTTCTGACTGCATACACAGGGAAAAACACTTTTTTTCTGACAATGCTTGCATAGTTGCCATTATGAGTCCCCTTCACTGACAACCTTTCACAAAAAGCTAAGAGAAAGATCAGCAGTAATTTGGTTTAAAATAATAAGACGGTGTCCGAAAACATCCCAGTGGAATCTTAGTTCCTTAGAGGGGAGCCCGGTGTTGGGTAAATACATTATGTGGGACCACCTCGACTGTTATTCCTATTAAACCTGAGAGTTTGATGTTCAAAAGCAGGGTTATCAGTAATTGGCAATAGCTGCTCACAGAGCCACAGGGTCACTTGTTTTTGATTGTATGTGTAAGTGAAGAGTCATATGTGATGTTAAGTAAGAGAATAGAATCTTGTCAAAAGCAGCATTTGGCTACAGTATGCACAAGCCCAATTTTTATTTTGTGTTAGCATGTGTGTGTGTGTTTCAGGAGGGTGGTGTGAGTCAAAAGTCGATAAATAATTGAAGAGCAGCTCCTGTTGCACAGTTTTTTTTTCTCTTTTGTCTACTTTTGTTTTTAATTAAAAGGCTGTGGACGTGAAGCTCTGCGTCAGGGACACCAAGGTCACACAGGGAAAGGTGAGTCTTTCAAGATGCCATCAAACTTTAGCAATAAAGGACCACAACAGCTACAACTCAGCAAGACGTGGGGTGATTAACAGAGAGCCAAGACATATGGAGGGAGCACAGTCATAGTCCAGTGCATGGCAAAGAACACTTGCTACGCCGTGTGACCTTTAGCATTTTATTGTTGAAGTTGGAACACGATCCCTTGGGCCGTCAGAAATCACCACGGAGAATGTAAAAATGTAACCTTGCCTTGGGTTTTTTTTTTTGCTGTATATGGCTTATTGTGTACTGTATACACTGTACTGTACACTAGAATCCATCATGTACACAAAAAAGCCCAGAACACAAAGAAGCAACATCATATTCAGGCTTAGAACAGAATAGAACTCCTTGTACTGTCATTCCACATTGTCCGTGCAACAACATTAATCAATAAGTCTTATCATCAACAATATGTTCAGCTATCATTATTAAATCTGATCCATCCACTCGTTACTTGAAGTAGTCAGGTGCTTCTTAAGAGTGGGTGAAAAATCAAGTCACAGAAGAAATCCTGATGAATTCAAAAATGACAAAAATCCTTTTTAAACTCACTAGTAAATGTTATATTTACGGATTCATTTTATGACTTAATTTGCTTTTCAAGGTTAAATCTAACATTAGCAATCTTCAGCGCTTACTTCTTAGACCTTCTGATCGACAGACATCAGCACTTTGCAAAACTTCAGACAGCTCTGGTGGGGTGAACAAAATACAGTCTATATAGCCTGTTTTATTTTAAAAGCATTTTGAATAACACCGGCTTTCGCTGGTGCCATCATTGCAGAGACCATAATGTGAACAACAGCACAGAGGAGCTTTCCACTTTCGCCATCTTTCACTCCAGCACACACACAAGGCAACTTCTGTTTTTGCAAAAAGAAGAAAGAAAAAAAAAAAACATTTAAAGGACCAGCGTGGAGGATTTAGGGGGATTTATTAGCAGAAACGGGATGCAATATTCAAAATTTCATATTCACGAGTCTAATCCCTTTTAAGTATGAATCATTGTGTTTGAGGCCATCCATATAGGGAGCTCTCACTTTTCTGCAGAGCCCATCGTAGAACCGGTAAACCAAGCAAAATGATGAACAACTTTTAGGTATTAGCCATGTATGTAGAGCAGGATCCAGTTGGTCCGCTGCATTGTGCGTTAAGAGTCAATGCAGAGTCACTTACGTCACACCAAATGTGATGCAAGTTTCTCGTTTTGAAGAGCTTTTTACTGTTCCTGCATAGTTTCGATTGATCAAGGATTTGATGTTCTGATGTTACAATTTACTCACATCCAGCAGGAACGGTCTCATTGGCTGCGGTAGTTTTTCATTTCCCTGGGATTATACGTGACGAATGGAGCTTGAGAGGGAACGTGCCGTTAGACTGTACAGCTCACTGACAGACGGATAACATCTCATACCTTTACGCCACTTCAAAACACTGGTTGTTTTTGTAAAACACCGAATGCTTTCAAAATTCATTAATTGGTATTTTCTTCCAGTAAAAGAAAAGTAAGCTGCCTGCCTCAGTGGAACAAGAAATATGTCTGAAAGAGACTTCTGCAGCAGAACATTTCCCTTAAATGTTTAATTTCCTATTACTTTGTGCTTAAATGCCTTGAACCTCAACCATGTCACATCTTCAAAGGAAGCCATAGATGTTGTCATAAAATTAAAATTGCTATTGATGCGCATTGTGGTTGTTGTAGAGCCAATCGGATGCCCCTTCTTTGACTATATGTCAGGCTTAAAATTAAAGCTGGAGATAAGCCCCTGTGAAGTGGTACCTTTAAGCCACTGACTCACGACACTTATGCAACAGTTATACTATACCTCATTTTTTATAGAATAGAAATGCCAGCTCATTGTTACCTCGCATTCACTGCACAAAACGGACACAGACTCAAGCCCTTGCAGGCCGTAGTTAACTCTAACACCCCACCCCACTAAAATCTGACACAATCTGCCCAAAATGTGGATTTTAAAGGTTTGTGATGTTGAATGCGTTCGCTGTACCCACTTTATCCTTTAAAAGAGGGACATTGGGCAAGAGATGGGGTGCACCTTGGACAGGTCGCCAGCTTGTTGCAGTGCCAACACAAAGAGACAAATAACCATGCACTCACAATCACCAATTAACCTACCATGCATGTCTTTGTTCAGTGGGAGGAAGCCAAGGCACAGAGAGAGAAAAAAGAAAACAAAAAACAAAAAAAACACGCAGGCACAGAGTGAACACACACACAAAAAAATCCACACAGAAAGATCCAAGCCGACCAGTAGGTTCAAACCTAGAACATTCTTGCTGTGAGGCGACAACACCAACCGCCATAATAATATCCATCTTGTTCGATGAGAAGATAGTGTTTTAGCCTTTGTATTTATCAGACAAAGTAAATCACACAAAATTGGCATCTCAAATTCATAAAAGGGGATCCTGTTAAAAGACACCACTCATAAATCTGCACCCTGGCTATCCATTAGCTTTTATCTTCCCACACAAACTGACACTGACCTTTGCATTTGAAACGAGACATGAGATCTGTCAAAGACGTGACTTTGTGCCATCTTGCTGAACATAATTCAAACACCTTTGCCTTGGACCGTCCTCTGCTGATGGGTTGTAAGGCAACGACGGAAAACAATGACCTTTCCGTGGCTCTTAGAGAACCACCATTCACATAGTTGTATTTGCATAAGTATCCCTACCTGCACATAATTAGTCAAATAACCTTGAGTCAGCCAGTTGAATGAGGTGTGACTAATTAGCTGCCTTTTGTGCTCAAACCTTTAGAGTGAGCCAGTGGAATGCTAGAGGCACCGAAATACATCTCCAGATTTTTAGAGTCATAAAACTCCTCATCTGGTACTTAGAGCAGGAAGTTTATGATGAAGTTATGATTACATGAGCAGAGCAATAGCCTATGGTGACTTTTAACATCTTTATTTGGGGAGGTGCAATTTAGGAATGAACAAGGCGCAGGGTCATACGCACTAAAATCAGAATTGGGCCTTTTTTTTATTGTGATTGCAACATTACCCCCACATCAGTGTAATATGACAAATACTGGAGCTACATGAGTCGAATCTTTCTAATTTGTATACAGAACATAAAGCTGTGAGCTCAAAGCGGAAGCCACTTAAAATAAGTTACACAAGAAGAAGAAAACCAAATTCACTAAATGCAGATTTCTTCCTAGCAGTGTTACATACTCAACTTCTACTGAAAAGAAAAAGAAAAACAAAAATCGAATAACGATCAAGGCTAAATAATTAGGGTTGCTTAATCATTCCATTTGTAATTTTGTTTTTAATGTCATGCTTTGTATTGATTCTCTATAAAGCCTGTTTTTACAATATGTCAGAAAGGGAAAAATGTCTCACATGCTGCTTTCCAAACAGTGTGTTAGAATCAGATGTTATCAGCTAAGCAATCAAAATGGTGGACCCTGATTTACAAGCATAACTCCGCTGGCAGCTCCTGACTGAAAAGACGGAAACCTGTAGAGTGTAAACATTCTGGAGAGAAATGACAAA
Source organism: Stegastes partitus (assembly GCF_000690725.1). Lineage (NCBI taxonomy): Eukaryota > Metazoa > Chordata > Actinopteri > Pomacentridae > Stegastes > Stegastes partitus. The sequence continues at coordinate 232,481 of NW_007578313.1, forward strand.
GCAATTACAGCTTATCTAACTGATTGGAGGGGTTAGACTGGTTGTTTAGGGAGAGATACCAATCAATATCAAGCCCCAACAGACTACAAACTGTGTACAAAATGTTTTTTTCTTTGTTTTTTTTAAAATCTTTTGAAGCTGACTGCAAATGTACAACATTTCACACTCTGGCTTGATGAAATACTCAGTCTAAAGTGGAAGTGGAACTTTTAACAATCATTGTGTAAAATGTGACTTGTGAGATTTGATTGGATCCTCCATATCTCCACCAAAGTGATGTTCATGAGTGTCTGCTGTTTTGAATACACAACTTATTAGGCATAACAGCCCAACCGATCCTGTAAGCCGCTGTATGATATACAGGAAAGATCTCACTATTAACGTCAGAAACTACATTTGTCATTTTTCCAAGCAATACTTTTCAAGCAAAACTCATGATAAATCAGCATGTCAACAAAGAGATGCTGCAATCGTTGAAAGTGGAATCCCAAAGTGGTAGAACAGAAAGTGCCACACAACCAGTGAAGCAGTTTTCAGAGTGACTCATACAGTGCTGATACTCTCACAGCTGTAGCTGCACTGCAGCTTTGTGTAATTACTAATTGTTAGTCTTGCATGTCAAAAGACCCTGTGAGGGTGTTTTCCCTCAGGACTGTGATTTACATATTCTAGGTTTTTTTTTTTTTTTGCCACTACATCATAACAGCAGTTTTAGTGTGCAACATCAGAACAATTTAACGTTCCTACTTATGTGTGGTAACGTGGTAATACATTTCTGTCTAACCTTTCAGCATAGTGCAATTCAAATGATTTGAGATGAAACTAGACCTCTGCACCTCCTCCTAGCTCCATTATCAGGCTTTAAAAAATCTGGGAGATCATGAATTTTAACCAATCAAAGGGGTTCTTACCGATCAGATGGGATAATATAAATGGAAATAAAGTCCACAGTGAGAACAGTATGTGGTGGTGCAAGGGGTTAGATGGAGGACTTCTGCTTGGGTGGGTTTGGTTTGAGTCTTGGGTGATTCCACGAATGAATCTTGGTTTTTAACATGAAGTGCAAGGGGACAGCTTTGAATTTAGGGTTACTTCACATTTTTGCATTTTCTAGACTGCTGCCTACTGCAGCTTATAATGGTACAACGAAGAAATTACAGTCCGACTGTACACCTGTTGCTACAAAGGTTTCTGGCAACTGACAACAATTATCATATTTCCACAAGTATTCAGTTTTGTCCCAAAGCCAGAAAATGATAGCTAAAATATAGTCTTTCATTACTTTATTGACTGATTCAGGCACGGCTAAATGAGTAAAAAATGTGTGTAGATTTTTTTTCTTTTATCCTCCGATGTCTGTATTTTCACCTTACCATCGAACATGTATAAGCTTAAGACTTCCAATCAAGTTGGCAGGCAATTAATTATTTTTCCTTTGGCATCAAGAGAACAGATGGGCAAAAACGAAGCTGCTGCATAGAGCCTTTTTTTCCCCTCATGTTTAATTAATATCAAACAATAACAAAACATTAGGAGGACCTTATGAACCCTGGGCTTTGATTGATTAATAACCATCCATTCAGCACATTTTTTTTTTTCTTTTTAAGGTCAAGGGCCTCTGGTCAAGGTATAGATCAAAAAGTATCTGATATCTGCACTCTTTGTAATCTCTCATGCTTTGCCGTCAGCAAAGTAGCTACAGCCTGAGGGATGGACTTCACTATAAACAAACCAACAGAGCAGCCGTGAATTCTAATGAGATCTCTTCAGCAGCATCATCTCTTACAGACCTAATAAAAAAAAAAAATAGCATGCAACAAATAACCCTCAGCTCTGAGCATATCAAGAGAAAATACTGGACCGCTGTGGTCACATGACTATAAATCAATAAGTCAGACTGGGATCACTGATAAACACTTTCTTGCATGAGAAAGATACCTTTTTTTTATTATTATTTTTAGCCTTGGCAGGGCTGGTTCTGCTCTTAAATGGTCGCCTGTACTGTAGGAGATGAGCATAGCAGGAATACATAAATAAATAAGCAGAAAGCACTATGAAACCAACCGCGAGTGCAGGGTGAGTGAAACCAAAGCGAGCAGAGACTGACTGTTGGTCGTAGTGGTGGTGAAATGCAGCATCACTCATCATCACACACTCCAGAGTGTACAGCAGTAGTGGTAAGTGATGGTGTCTTCCAGCCAATATAGTCTGCATCCCATTAGTGCAACACTGCCTTCCTCCTCCTTATTACCTACTGCATTAATAAACAACAAATCAAAACATTGACAAAACAGTCATTTGCCATAAATGTTTAAACACATATAGAGAAATTCCAACAAGGACCAGGACTTGCAGAGATTTAACAAGTACGGAACATGTGGGTCCAATTTATTTATTTTTCCTGTCAAACCCAAGATTACATGTTCACAATAGAGATGTCAACATGCTGATATTTAGATTAGATTAGATTAGATTAGATTAGATTAGATTAAAAAGTCTTTATTGTCCCAATTTGGGCAATTTGATTCGCAACAGCAGTCAGCAACGAAATTCATACCATTAAACAGTAGAAATAGAAATATAAACATAAATATAACTAATAAATGTCATCAGGTGAGTTATCAACTGAGCAGATATAATGTTAACTATGGTTACCATGTGAGCTCAACATGTTTCTATGCTTGCATTTGCTTATCAGGATAAAATCCACATACAGTCTGAGGCTGGTGGGAACATATTTTTGCAAGTATTTGGTTATAAACGAAAATTCTGGACAAAGTGAGGGATATGTTCTAAGGAGGACATGAATGTGTGTGTACCATATGTCATGGAAACCCATCCAATAGGTCTGACGATATTTCACTAAAAAGCACAAACAAAGCTGACAGACTGACAAACCAACATTGCTATCCTCAAAGCCAGGCCTAAAAATATCTGACTTTGAGTGACTGAAGAAGGTAATCTCAGCTCGATGTTCTTAAACCCTCCAGAGCCTCAGAAATACTAGTAAGTGCATTACCTCATTGTTGCCGATCATAGCCCAGCCCTGTTTATTTTAAATCATCTTTGCGATAATGTTTAGAACTGTCAGAGTGAAATGTACAACCACGGTTCAACCACGGTTTCAACATCTAACACATGGGGGTCGACCAGAATGCAGCTGTTTTGAAGAGACAAATATTGCGTTTTGTCAGACTGTCAGAGGAACCAGTTTTTTTTTTGTTTTTTTTTCTTCCAACTCTTTTATTGCCTGCAAAATGACTCCATTCTGCACAATGACAGGGATGCACCTGTGCCACCATCAATAAAAACAGCTTTGGTGAGTGTTTTAAGCAGATGTTAACAACTACTGCAAAACTGGGACAGCAGGTAAATTGATATCATAAACCATTTCCAGATCAAAGACAAAAGCAGCTAGTGGGGAGCTGACAGTCACGCCAAACACGGTTACGTTCAGGGATACAGCAGAAGCATAAGTTCATGGGTAAGTTCATACTGTCTCTGCTGTGTGAGCTGATTCAAACTTGAATTAGGGATGATGTCTGCCTTTTACATGCTGTGAAGATATTTTTGTCTTTTCATTTTTTTTTTTGGTTCCAGCTAGTCATCTTTTTTTTTTTAGTAACAAAAGGACGCAAATGTGTGATCTAATTGGAGAGATGCAGCTGCAAAACAGTCAGATTTTTAAATTCCCAAAAAACAGAGACCACACACCAGCAAAGAGTTATAACCGTCCCTAATTGAACATGTGAAGAGGGCTATCAGCAGCAAAAAAAAAAAAAAAAAACCCACCCGAAACCCATCTCAAGTTTAGTCTGCGCTCACAGCTATTTCACTCCCATCATGTATTTCAGGTAACAGATTGTTTAGTGCCACTTCAAGCTGTGAGTAATGTAGGCAGGAGCAGGAACTGCCATTTCCGTCTCATATTCCATCAACAAAAAAAAAATGCAAATAAATACAAAAACAAAATTGCTTTTAGAGAAGATGTTGAGTTAAACACCTTGTCCAGGAGAAAGCCGTCCTATTTGTATAATCTGAACGCTTTCTCAGTTGACATAAATGAAATGTGAATGTCAGCCGCACTCGTCGAAAGTTCTGAAGAGCACATTTTGACAAATACCACAAAATCTGACACTCCGACGCGTCGACTTCTGCAAATGCCAATGCAGTGGCGGTGTATCTGTAAATAACAGGACAACAATGCAGCACGTACTGTGTGCATTCAGTGTAATCTAATATCTTAGCTACAAATGTCAGTAATACAAGACGTTAACTGGCAAACAAAATGGGGGGGAGAAGACCTTTAGAATAAACATGGCATTATTTTTGTCTTTAATGTCTAAATCATGTATATTTGCAATACTGTGCGAATTTCTTGCTAATAATGCATTTGTGGGAGACAAGAGTGACTCCAGCATAACTTAAATGTAAATAGGTTTTAAATGTTTTGTGAGACTTCTAATCAGTCACTGCTCTGCCACATGCCCAGACATTCTGCTTTTAAATCTGTTTGACTTGTACACTGAGTTTTAAAGGAGAGCGTCCCTGCCCTAAACCTGTCCTCTCCTACCTGACCCCCATTTCAACTGTTTAACAGTGGAGGATGTGACGGCTGTCTTGTGCTGCAAATGCATCCGATAAAGAACAATTATTTCTGCAAGAGCTCACAGCATGATTTTAGATGATATACTGTTCAATTGTGAATTTCTGTCACTTTACCAGCCGTCATAAGGTGTGTACTGTATTGCAATTCTTTAATCAGTGATGGAGTTAAACTTAAGTAACACCACTGCTTAATGTTCCATTAAATTAAATGCTTTACTCCTTCTATTTAAAAAGAAATAGAGACACTACGCTCCTTTTATATCTTGTTGGCTTTGAAAGTGTCAGTTCAGCAGTTGCCTTAATGTTATCTTAAATGAAAAACAACCTCATGACCAAAAAGGCTTAAAGGTTGTTGATCAAGGAGAAATTACAAGACGTTATGTGATTGAAGACACAAAACCAGATCTGCTTTTCTGAACTCACAAAGCTATAAAGCACCAAAATGGTGTTTATACTTAAATTAACTTAATTGATGTATGACTTTTCAAGAACAAATGGCTGAAAAATACAGCAGCTCAACAAAGACAAACTACGATGAAAGAAATGACACCGCAAATGAAAAGGTCAGATGACTTTATGACCACTACGTAGGAAGTCAAGTCATTCTTAAACTGCATGGCAGTTGGAGAAACAAAACATCATAAAGCACAGATTTAAAAGAACATATGCTTTACCTCAGCTGTGCGAGGAATCTAGTTCCATAAATAACTTGATGTAAGTGTTAAGATTTTTAAATATACTTGGTGAAACATCAGTCGACTAAACATAAATATTTGAATGAATAATCTTAGTCATCCGGCATATATTAATATCTATTCACTACGTGTGAATTGCACCTACAGTTTGTATGAATTTACACGTATATGTGCCAGTCAGACATCCGTAAAAGCAGCCAGTGAGACAATTGGTATTTAGTGCTATGATTGGCTAATGAAGGTCATATTTACAGTGTCTGCTTAATAAACGCACATTATCACAACATCACAGTTCATTTCTGCTGTTGCCTAGTTATGCAGTGCTTCTGCTAACCGGAGATCAGTCTCTGACATTGCTGTGGTGGAAGTTTGCCCCACTTTTTCATTGCAGGATACTTCAGTGCAGCCACACTGGAGAGCCTGGACTGCTCTTTTCAGGTCCCACCACAGCATCTCAGCGGGGTTCAGGTCTGGGCTTTGACCAGGCCACTACAAAACTTCCATTTTATTCCTTTGGAGCCATACAGAGGTGGACTTCCTCTTATGGTTAGGATCATTGCCCCGCTGCACTCAGCTGCACTCGAGCTTAAACTCACAGACTGATGACCCGACGTTCTCCTTCAGGAGCTTCTGTCAGGGAGCAGAATTCTTGTTTCCCTCAATTACGGCAAGTCACCCCGAAGCAGCAAAGCCTCCCCACAACATTACACTGCTACCTTCATGCTTGACCATCGCTATGCTATTCTGTTTGTGAAATTCTGTGTTTGGTTTATGTCTGATGTAACATCCTGCAAAACAGTTCAACTTTCCACTCATCCGGCCATAAAACATTCTCCCAAAATGTCTGGGGGTCATCAAGGTGCTGTGGCAAAATTCAGATGAGCCTCAATTTCCTTAAGATGTTTTCCTATTTGTGTGGCTGCCTGGATGAGCGATCACTGTGCTCCTGGAGGAGTTTTTGGACACTCAGCCCCTTCTGCATTTGTAGATAATTATGATCTCACTGTTGATCGATGGACTCCCAGAGCCTTAGGACGAGCTTTGTAGTCTATCCCAGACTGATGTATTTCAATCACCTTCTTCCTTGTGTCTTCTGGAATTTCTTTTGATTTTGTGCTGCACATGAGACCTTTCAGTCAACTTCCAAAAAATGGTCTGCTGGAGTGAGTGAAGTGGTTTTGCTTTTGTTTTTTAAAACCGGGTTGGAAATAATCAGATCAGACAGCCTGGTATCAATCCATCCATCCATTCTTTTTTTTTTTTTAAACTGTAATTTAACAACATGAGGCCAGCTGATTATATATATGTATGTGTGTGTGTGTGTAGGTGTGTGTGTGTGTACAGTAATCACTTAAAACTAAACTATTTTTTTGTTTAATCGGGCTGCCTTTGTTTTATGTTGGAAAACGAAAAGGAATCAGAGAAGGATGTTGAATGCTTTTTCACAGCACAGTAGTTGCTTAATGGCCACTTAATGTGAAATACACAGAGCCTAGAGAGAACAAATGTTTTACTTTATGTGCATATAGTTCTGTTACTTATAGAAAACATCAGCCATCCCAAGGTTACAAAGTGGGAGCAGACTAAAGTGAGAAAAACAAAGCTGACGCTGCTCTCTTTACAGATAGTTATTTACATCTATTAATGTTAAATTGAAGTCCTCTGACCTGGATTATTGTTATCAGAGCTGATCAGAGGGCTTAGACGTACGTGTCATGTAAACCCTCTCTTATGCAGCAAAACCAAAAATGTCGTATCAAATAATATTTCAGGATTTGGATCTGGTGTAAACAATTTCTGGTACATTAAACAAAAAAGAAAAACTTAAGCTGGTCCTGGAGGCTCTGACAGTTACTGTAATGATGTTTATCCAAAAGCTGCAAGACAGATGTAAACATCAGTATCTTTTAAATCCCTGTCACATGAATCCTTGATAGAAGTAATTAGCCGTCTGAAACATTACAAGAGTCGGATTTTGTTAGATTAGTAACGGCTAAGCTCAAGCAAAGTCATCTCAGTATAGACTGAATCATAATATATATGAAACATATGTCCATGCAAATATTTTCTACTAAAGAAACCCTTGAAATCTAGAGTCCTTTTGAAACTAATTTCTAATTGGATGCATGTTTCAAGTGCCACTAGTGAGAGCAGCAAGCACTAGCAACAAGTGGGGCATTTGACTTATTGAAAACTTATCTAGGTTTGTCTTGTGTCTGGCAGGACCACTTCCTTTTCACAGATACCTTGAAATCATTGAAAAAGACAAATAGCAACTGATAAAAGACTTCGGCTAAGTCAGGTAGTGAAAAGTGCATCCTTTTCATCAACAAAATGTTCACAGAGAAGGGGAGAACGCTGGTGGTGTGCTAAACTGGCTCCCCACGGTCGAAGACAGTCCATCTGTTTGCAGTAGCACTGAGATGAGACAAAACTTTGATGATTTGTGCCAGGAAATTGGGCCACTGCAGCTGCAAACAGTAGCTAGACACAGAGATGAAATCCGGTGTAAATAAGATTGCAGAGACGTATACTGGCTTACATTTGATGAGATGGCTTGTTGTTATGTAACACCGTCATGGCATCCGGTTCAGCTGGTGTTTATATCCAACCCTTGCACAGAAAAGTCAGTTTGCTAATGACAAAAACACTAATTTTGTGTAATATTTGACGTGTGATGCCACAGAATTTGGTTACAATCTGACACCAAGTAATGAAAGAGGCAGGATCACCAAACTAATATAATGTCTAATAGTGTTATAACAGCAGCTAATGGATTTAATAAAATGTAGAGGAAAGAGAGGATCTATTAGGTGCATGTGTCATTCACTGGCTGCTTCTGAATGTGTTTAATTACAACATTCAAAAGGAGGCCAGGGGCATTTCTTTTTTTCACTCAGCAGTAAATAACAAATGTTTAGAGTGTGAATTCTCTCCGCTAACCAGGTAATCACTTTACAGATCCATGTGCTTATTTGCCCAAAACATGATCTACCATTTGACAGATCCCTTTTCCTTGTATCGATCCTATTGATGTTTGCTTTGAAACAAGATTGAGTGCAGATGGCATCAACTCATATTAATTCTCACGCCCCTTTCTCTCAATTTCAGCAAAAGCCTGTGAAATGACAAAACTGGAATTTACCAAATGAGCTCAAAAAACAGAGACAAAGCTGCACTGATGTTTATAACCAATTCAATTAATTTGAAAGATTAAAATACGAAGAGAACTGTATTGGAATTGCATGTGAGTTGTGCATATAAAATGGCAGCACAATGTGCCTTCACATCCAAAAAGCTGCGAATATGTGTGTGTTGCCTGCTCTCTATCTTATCAAAAACTCCAGATGGAAGCACAATATACACAAGAAAATGACAACATGTACGCACATGGGTGTTATTGCCTTTTTCCCCTTCCTGCTGTGACAATCAGACTCTATTTACCGACAGAGGTAGCTATCAAAAGGCTTCAAAGGTATGCATCAGTTTCATATACGCCCCAAGATGATGATGATTTTCTCTTAAAAAATAGAAATGCAGCATTCAAGACAGGTTGTATTTCGCTGCTTTAACATAACAGCTGTCAACAAGAATGCTGATCTGTAGCTACATTTGCAAGACGTGATCCAACCAAAAGGTCATGAGACACCAAAAACAATCAGCTTATACTTCAGATGCAAAGTGTGTGCCAAGAACTCTGCGTAAGAGGAATATGCAGTGATTAATGATGTCTCGAAACAAGGATAGCAGAGACGGATAACCACATCTTTGAGCTGCAACACTTTTACCTTTTACTCTACCGCTGCAATATATGCGCAGCATTTTCATGTCTCTTGGTGTTACAACCCAGCTGTCAAGGGTCAGCTAGGAAGATAACAAAACCCAGGTGTTCTTGGCTTAGTAAAGCAATTTATTGCTTAGTGACACAATTCAGAAAGAAAGGGGAGTAAAACGGCAACCGAACAGGGCTGGTGGGTGTGGCTAAATCAGAGAACCAATTAAAACCAAACAAGGGCTAACAGAGTTACGATCTATCCATCATCTTTACACCACTTAATACACTTAGAGACAGACAACCAAGCACACTCAAATTCACACCTACGGACAATTTAGAATCACCAATTAACCTCAGTGTGTTTTTGGACCTTGTGGGAGGAAGCTGGAGAACCCAGAGAGAACCCACTGCGCAGGGAGAACATGCAAACTCCAGGCAGAAAGATCCCAGGCGTCCTAACCGGGACACGAACCGGGGAGCTTCTCACTGTGAGGAGACGGTGCTAACCACCGATCCACTGTGCAGCCCATTTACGACCGAGCTGAAACAAAATAACAAAAGAACCAACTAAACTCTTTAGACAAACTTAATGACAAGGTCGCAACACCCATGGCTAACACAAGTAATTAACAAAGAGTCCACCACAGAAAAGAAAACCACAAGGCCACCAGGGGCCACAATACTTGAAATCACAGTCCTTATTTGCATATTCTTTATTATTCCATGTCAAATGTGACCCAAGTTCTGTTTTTACTTTTATAGCAATTATTTTGAAGATACTGATACTTTTCAGAAAATTCTTCTTCAGAGCATGGAACATAAACTAGTGTGCTCAGTGGAAATCTGTGACAAAGATTAATTTATTAGCCTGACCGAGAAGAAATCAGGAATTAGTAGAAACTGGCAACAACCAAAAAAAAATAATACCTGGAAGGATTCTCTGAAAATTAATTTCCAACCACATTCCTAACAAATCCCTGGCAGCAAACTGAAACCCTGTTGAATTATTTGTTGGTTTTCAAGATGATATCGTAACACAACACTTGTAGATAACTACATAAGCCATTTAAAGCAAAGATGCTTGGCTGAGGTGAGTATGCGTATGGGGTATGAAAGAGCTATTACCCACATGGAAGTTTTTCTCTACAGCTCACATTTTTTTTCTTTTACCCCCATCACTACATTGTGACATCCAAAGTCCCAATTATATAAACACTTGAGCTTCGCCACTGTGAAAGCTGCTGCATTAGGGGACAAAGTGTTATTTCTTTCTCTCCTCGTCCTTCTCTTTCTTCACCCCGAGGGTTTCGTCCACTGTCTGCTCCTGTCGCAACGATTTCTCCACACTTTATGTCCTGCCACAACATTCCGTTTGAACTGAAAATACAGTGCAAATTACTGAAGCAAGACAACGTGGCGTTGAGTCGTCTTTAAAGGCTCATATAGGCCGAGAAATTAGTCGCCACAGAGCGTAGAATTACTGGTTTGTTGCAGTGCCTTAATGCCAGCAAGGACACAGATTTTTGAACAGTAAATGGTCTGCACTTATATAGCACCTTTCTACCTTGGTGGTACTCAAAGCACTTTACAGTGTTTTCCTCATTCACCCATTCACACACACATTCATACACCAGTGGCGACAGAGCTGCCATGCAAGGTGCTGCCTGTCATCGGGAGCAACTTTGGGTTCAGTGTCTTGCCTAAGGACGCTTCGACTGTGGAGGGGTGGGGGATTGAACCGCCAACAGTGGATGCAACATGTCCATTATCTGCTCAAAGTCACTCATCTTGCCAAATATTAATATTTGGAAATCAAAAAAAAAAGTACCACAAAAGAATATGTTCAAACATGACAGAATACTACAGCAGTTGGTTCTCATGATGTTGTAGCTCTGGTTTCTGGTTGCATTTTCTAAGATCCCCTCCCATGTGTTTTCCTTTTTCCGGTGTCTCCCCCTCTGTTTGTCTGTGGGTGTATTCCATTACCCATACTGCCACACTGTATAGTATGCCAAAAAAAGATTTAGCATCTCCCAATGCATTGCAAGTCTAACGTAGTATGCCAAAAATACCAGGATGCTCTAGTACATGCTGTCACATTTTGCAGTGTGACAGCCAGCAAGCTTTACTGGCCATTCTGACCCACAATCCTTTGCACAGAACTAATGTCTCAGGTGCCTCAAGTAACCAGCTTTAGAGAGAGACAGCGACAGAGAGCACAGGCAAGTAGTTTCACACTGCAGATGCAATGGATATATCAGCCAGATAGTCAAAGCTTAAGATGGAATATTATGACAAAGTTTAATGTCCCAATAGTACACAAACCACATGCAACACTCTGGAGTGAGTACAGAAAGGAAAAAGAAAAGTCAAGTGATTTGGAATTCAGGGTAAGTGTACAATACCTTACATGTTCCTTTTGGGTTATTTTATGCGTGATTTTCAAGTTACTTACCATGTATGTCTCCTCTATATCCTCCATGTATGTTTTTTTTCCCAATCTTTTGATAGCCGTCTCCACCCTGATCTGTTTCACCCACTGGGCATCTCGTTTCAATAATTTCAGCCTCTCTTCGCCTTCCTCCTGCCCATGATCTAGGAATCAATCTTGGTGCACCATCACAAAGAGTGTCTCAATTGATAAAATGCATATCGAGGAAAGAGAATGGAGGAGGCTGCTGGAGGAGCTGTGAGTGAGGATGTACAGGTGTATCCTCAAGGCCTTTTTTTTTGCACCCAGCTGGTATATACGAATCATGTCAGGAGAAGGACTGAATCTATGCTGTATAACTCAGTCATTATATATGTCACTCTTTATTTGTGTAGCACTCTTCTGTGTGCCATGAGTCTTTTATACTTTACCGCACGTGTGAATTAAAAAAAAAGAATAAAACATGTAGGCCATGACAACCATACAATCCTGTGCCACACTGTGAAATGATTTAAAAGGAAATATACAGTCTACTGTGAGTTATCACGAACACTGCTCTGCTCGTGACAGAAATAGTAAAATACAGTCGTGGGTTATTAACAAAACAATGGACACGTGCCATATTTAACCGGCATCACTTTAAAACTAGAGCTCTGAGGCGAGGAGGTCTTATTTTGGTAAACACCTGCTGTCTCGACTCCTCTTCCATCATTTTTCTTCCTCACCTTGTCTACTTACATCTCTGCCGGGGCTCAGACTCAAACTGATAAATAACAGTGAAATGTAAAGCTTTTTACTGCCACTCACATTTTACAGCAGTTTGTCTCCATGTTGGACGCTCTAGAGGCTGCACACTTAGCACAGCTTCTTGCTATACATTTAAAGACATGGCGGTCTCTGGTCCTCCTCACAAATACAGGTCATCAGCACCAGCAGCCTGCCCTCCAGAGCAAGTTCAACATATCCAGGATTTCTTTTTGTTGTCTGGCTTCACTAAGCCGAACAACTGCAGTCAGGCTAAGCCGTCACAGAGCTCATCATCAGCTCGGTCATTCAAACCATAGTTTCCAAACCTGACTGTGAGCATGTTCACATGAAAGGTGAAATGCTGACAACAGACCAATCACAGACATGGACAGGTGTAGAGCTACATATTTCTTAGGAGAAAATCAAACTACAATCCGAAACTAGTAAAAGGAGTTTAAAAATATAATACAGGCGAAACAGCTACTGCAGCCACAGAAAACTGCAGACTCCCTTTGTGTATAAGTAGCTTAGATATAAGTTTCATATTCGAGAATGATTGTTTAGTTTAATTATCATCATTCATCACAAAATTGTATGATGACATGATGTAGTCCCTTTATGGCATTCACAAAAAAGACATTATATAAAAAATAATAATAGTCAAGCATTAACAGTAAAACCATTTCCATGGTAATGTGGAGGATAAATTCAGAAATCATATGTTCAGTCTGTCTCATCTCATCTCATCTGAATCTTTAATTCCTAATGGCATATTTGACAGCTTAAGTCTTGTTTTTTCATCTGCAACCTTGACAGTGTTTAACAGTTTTGTTGGCAGTAAAGAACTAAGATAAAAACATCATTCAAACCAGTAAGTAGACCTTAAATTGCAAATTATGTAAGTCGAACAACTAGGCTGTAAGTATTTAGGGTTTTTAATCGGTTTCTGTTCTACGATTATGACATTCTAAAAAGACATATGCAGCTGGACAAACTCTTACCTTCCTCTGTTGCTGTTGCACACCGAGCTCCATGGATGAATGGAGATGCCTTTCTCAAAGAGAACTGATTGGTCACTATGCAGTGTTTCATGATACAATGATCTGTTATTTTAAACATAACCTTCTCCAGAGCAGATAAAGTGTTCAGCATAAGTCATCATGCCCCAGTAAGAAGTGAATCAACATGGTAGGTCCAGTAGAAACCCAAAACCTGCTTTATAGTAAAGAGCCTTGCAGTTAAAGAGTGTAAATAAAAATACCAAAATCGGGATGCATTTGGGAAAGTCTTGGCAGAGTTACCATTATCTTACACAATGCTGCATTACTTCATCCATCGATTACCAAACAAGGTTAACTTCAAAAGAAATTAACAAAGAACACTTTTACCTGCATTTAACGTCTTTGGGGAATACCTTATAGACCTACGTGGGAACTCATGCTGAATATACTATGAGTTCACCACCCAGCTCCTCTTGGATTCTCATCAATACCTTATCTGAAGTATTCACTTACATTGCTGTGAGACAGCTTGGATGAAAGTGACCAAAAAATTGGAAATGTTATGCATATTCTTTGACAGTGTTGAAATTAGAAAGGGTTATACTTACTCTGTCTCTGACTGTCATACCTTCATGCACATACACACACAAAGACACACACCTACCCATGGCTGTGTCCTCTCATACAGTGCAAGTCAGATTAAGAGCAAAGAGGGGGCACTTCGATTACAGCAGTAAAATGACCCGCTTCACACAAAGTTCACCTCATTCTGGTTGCAAATTAAATGTCGGCTTTGGTTTAGAGAGCAGAGCAGGTAGCCTCACGGAATACCAATATGCTGTGACCATTCGTCTACATCAACTTTGTAACCCCATAGGGTTGTTTAACGGAATCAATTCAACTGAGGTTTTGCTTTCAATACATTTGCTTTTTCTGGCATACTGATGTATACTGACACGTGCGCCACCTAAATCTAGAATAGATGATCAAGTCTGAACCCTTACAATGGGAATACACAAACCTGTCTCGTCATCTGCCCTTGGTGGAAATGATACAAAAACTCCCTGTTATTAGTGGATCATTATTTTATCAATTGAGGTCTGATCGCAGCATACTGATGTCATTTAAGCATCGTGGTGGATGCTCCCAAACCACAGAGAGGGGAATACAACCTTTTAACCAGCCATCGGAAATTCTCATTAACCAACGCAATCAACACAGAGCTATTATACTGCCCATTCAAAACTGATCACCTGTGTATTTTTTAAAAATTCTTATAAGATCTAGAGTGCAATGTTTTGAACAACAAGAAGCCCAGCCTGGAATAATATCTTTCCAGACCCCTTCACAGACAGATCACTGCTGGTTCACGAGTGCCACTTAACTCGCTGCTCTGAGGGTCTTTTCCAATTTGGCTTAAGTGTGGAAAGCTCACCTGAGCCTGGTCCACTTAAGGTCATTACAGCTGAAGGCTGCAGATACTGGGAGCCTTCCACTACCTGAACCCCTTCCATCTAAATCTTCTGTCTGTGGCTCCTAACAGTGTTTAAAGAGGATGATGAGTACTGATGCAGAGTTAATGTCATGCCATGTAAATTGCTCGTCCCAAGTGGTGATGATACTCATTTGCAGACACATGCCACCGACATGTGCCTTGATGCACAAACATTTATTCTTTTAGTGTGTGCATAGACAGAAACTGATACGGCATACTGCAAACAGAACCGTACGTATACTTACACATGCATGTATACATTACACATATATGAACTTATTGTAAACAAGGCTGGTCATGAAACTAGCCTACTTGTAGCTGCTGCTCACTAACTACAAACTGCATACTGTACATACAGCCTAATTTTAGGCTAGTAAGGACCAACTACAGACTGCATCAACTATCAGAAAACACCTCTCCTGAGCCTCCTCAAAAGGAAAGAATCTCAGTGAAATCTCTGCCAAAGAGGGTACGCTATTCTAGACTCTGTCATAAAGTGTCTCTTGCAGTTTCCCATAGGAGGTCTGGCATGATAAATTATTATCAAGTGAAGAAGGTGAATCTGATTTATACTGCCGAAGCCTCGCTGAGCCACGAGTATGATACAGTTAAAGTCAAAATTGACAAGAAAAAAAGACAGAGATGGACAAGCGCGGCTGCAAAGAAGCGGTGACTGATGAAATGAAGCGAAAAATCGTTCGGGTTCAAAGCTCTGCTCATTGGACACAGGTGTTTTTATTTCACCATGGATAATTAGCCTTCTGCTCAGGTGGACTCTGTGCTGTGTGATGATTGAAATGAAATGATACCAACAAAGTCCATGTACTAATAACGCTGATGAAGTTGGAAAGCACCTAGCAGGTGCACCCAACAGGTGCAACAAAACTATTAGGAGAGTGAGGGAGATGTTAAACAAGCATGTCTTTATACACCCACATAGTCCTAAAAGAAGATCTAATCAGGCTCTGTGAGTGGAAAAACGCCTGTGTGGGTAGGCCATTGGCATGTAGAGGGTTTCGACAACTGAATTTTTTCCAGAACCATTGATGGAGTTCAGTCACACGAGGGAACGCTGTACGGATTCAACTGCGACGAAAGTAAGATGCATTAAAATGTATTAGCAGTTCTTGGACAGAGCTATATGAGTACAGAGATATGAAGTTGGCCCCAGTGCTTCACCATACAACATTCTGTAGTTGAACTGAACACACAGGAGCCTAAATTAGTACAATAAGGTTTCTCAATATTTTGTATCCGGTACCCCAATGGTGTAAAACTTCTTGTGACCTCAGCAGCTGGAGAGCTTTTATATCATCACATCAATTTAAGTATGACATATCCTTGTATATTATCATCACCAGTATGGGGGAGATCCTAACCTGCATTTTTATTACCTGTACCTTAATCAGCGGAACAATAATACATTAGTCTTACAAATCTCTAAGGGCAATGTCTGTCTGCATATCAAGTAACTCCACATGGAAATCCTGAGCAGAGACTAGAGGCAATCTGAAATGCAAAGTGCTGCACATACAATACATTCTAAATCTATTTTGTCTGTAATCTATTTAACATATTTTGTCACAGTATGCAGTGGCCTGCTCCAGTATAATTACATAAAAAGGATGATAAATTTATCTGAATAATCAGCAGGATTCATTGAATTAATCACACAAGTGCAAAGCCTGTGTTCTTTTGCCTTGACACTTAAGAGTATTAGAATGTGCTCATTAGCATTCATGAATAGAGGATTTTTTTTGCTTATTTATGTAAACCTGGACACTGAAAGAGATTGTCATGTACGAAAAGGCAAAAAGAAAAAAAAAAAAAAATCATTCCTGATGGAAAAACGGTCAACCAGGATGAGTGTACAGCTCTGACCAGAATACTAATGATGACAGAGAACTGGCGAGGAAGAAACAAGGGAAGCAGCAACTGTCTGTCACATAAAAACCCTGAACCGCCTCAGCTCTGTTAAAGCACACACACATGGTGACAGTTTTTCAGCGGCAATCAGCCCGGTGGCATTTTTTTTTTAAACATCTGTTGCAGTTTTTTTTTTTTTTTTCCTTTTGCTGAATTTACATGAGCTCTGTTCGGGATGTCTGCAGCTCTCAGGGTTTTTTTTTTTTTTGGATGAACATAAGGCCTGCTTTGACCATTTTTTTTGTGGTATCTGAACAGATATCTCGCTGATTCAAAACAAAACTTGTGCAGACTCGTATGCTTGCTGGAGTATGTAATGATCAGGCTTCATTTGCCAGTTGCCTGGTTTTCTTTCTTTTTCAAGCATTGAACAACAGGCTCAGGCGCTAACAAGCTCATACACATGTTCATTTGACTGAAAACGAAAACATGGTGAGTACATCCACTCTGGTACACGACTACCACACTTATGTGTAATCTTAAAAGCCATCCAATTACCGACGTTAGCCCTCATCGGACTAACTGTGGCACATAAGTGACGCCTGTTCTGACCTTCGACATCGCATTATATACCTACAATACACTGCAATGTATGTCGCATGATTTAAAGGAAAATATATTTGGTATTGACTTTACATTTCACACGTACGCTTCAAGTACTTTCAGATGGTGCTTTCTCCTGACGCGCTGATCCAAAAATAGAGCTCTGGGTGCATCATCCATGATAATTAGAAACATTGGCAGCTTGCTTTAGCCTGTGTTTTCACTCTCAACTGACGCTGATCATAGTGGAGACTTCAGAACAGTCAGGACTGGGAAATGATCCAGGAATGACGCTCGTGGTGGAGGCACCTCTCACCCAGCTGTGCTTATGTAATAGACTAGCTCTTTTGAGCCTGAAATTAATCTAAAACAAATAAATACTATTTTCACGGTTTAATTATATCGTCTTCTTTTTTCTTTTTTTTTTTAGCATGTTTCCAAGCAAGCCGTGAGTGCCGCCGCTTTTGAAATATTCGTCACGGAGCGGGATTTGTAAGGAGTGCGGCGTTCCAGGGCGGCGGAGTAACACACACAATGGGAGAGGGACGAGGTCTAGCTAAAGTGAAGTGTCATTTTTGAATTTACCTCCAACTGCGAGCGTGTGCGTCCGTGAACGGGCGGATGGCGAATGACCAATTTCAAGCTCAAAAAGTGAGCCAAGAAGGCAATATTTTAATAATGACTGTTTGTAAGTCATCAACATGACTCACTGACATGTAATGATTTCAAAGGCTCCGTACACACGGATCATTCACACAGACAGTCTCAGTTTTCTTCACACATTAGGGCCGACGATTGTCTAAAATATATAACCTGCGGAGACTGTGAAAAACATCCTGAACCACATATTGATACCGGATCAAGGGGCACATTGTGTTGCCTAACAGGTGTGGAAATCTCCAGCACTCACATGCACGTCACAAATTGTGCAAAAACTGGTCTGAGAAATTGCATCTGACGTTTGGTCCCACGCTTTTTGACAAAAGGCAAATTGATGGTGGGCTAAGCCGTGCGTCGCAGTGGAGAGAATTTTAAATTAAATCAAGAGAAAATGTGTGATAGTTGGCAACTATTAGACACAGAGCTTTCCAGGAGACTATTTGTGACTAGGAAGGAAGTTAAACCTAGTATGGTGAACTGTTTGTTGATTGATTGCTGTTTTCAGATGCCCACAGGGGAACAGAGATTTACCATTAATATCAAGGGATTTTTATAAATGCTAAACCATAGCTTTACATGTTGAAGACTGACAGCTACGAAGCCTTGCAGTGTTTCTTCACTCAGGGGCATCTGGACGATCATTTGGGAATCCTCCAATCCAACCTCCCTCCGAATTTTGGTACGTCTCACTACGTGTGCCAGCAATCAATCTGGAATCTACTGAAGTCCCAACCAAGAAGTATTGTATGTTCTTTCGTTCGGCACAAACAATTTTGACGAAACTAATAGGTGAGATGAAAGGCCAGAGACTTTGCAAAAGGAGGCTGAAAGGTGATTTAGCACAGCGAGGCCGCATCTCTGAGGCACGGCGGAAAATGTATAATTCAAAGGATTGTGTCAAATTCAGAAGTTCTCTTCAGGTGTATGTGACTCAATGCATGCATATCCCCTCCTCAGTAACACTCTCTGTTGGAAGCAGCTTCACTCAGCTGTGGCTTACTGAGACAAAAACTGTATTTCCCTGTGTGACACAAAAGAAGGAAAGCTGATGCTTCTTTTTTCCCAGTGTGATTCTAATGAACACAAGCAGTGTTGGCTCATGTGCCTCCATTTTCTAGGTGTACATAGACAGCTCGGGAAGCACAGGCGTATATTATTCAAGTGCATTAAAGTGCTTTTTCAACAAACACTCTCCACATTATGATCAATAAAAGCAGCAGTGTGTTGTGTCCCAGTAATTACAGTGCACAGGGCATTTTTTTTAATGGAGGCCAGGCTTCATTAAGGAGATGAAATTAGATTATTCATAACGAGATTAGACCTGCTCATCATGTCATAGTGCAAACAGGTTGGTACACACTGTAGTTCTTAAATTATACCACAGAAAAATGACTCTGAGTTGTAATAAGCATCTTGTTTTGCCCATGTGCCTAGCTTAAGCTTTACTGTTTTCACAGCAAACAGGATGTACAATGTGGTCTCCATACACAACAGGGTTCTGGCGTTGTCATTGTATTTCTCCCATCTTTGTGTGATACTTGTGACACTCTGCAGTGTCCATTAGAGGATAAATCACGGCGCTGTGCTTGGTTTAAAAATACCCTGATCACTGAGCACCTGTGCTTTCCTACTTCCTATTTCAAATAAACTAATAAATTGTGCTTTACAGAGTCTCACGCTTATGAAATCAGGCACATTTCTATCAAATCCAGGCGCTCACCACGCCACAAGAAAATAAATAAGCCTCACATGCAGTGAAAAGTGGCGCATTTATGGCAAAGACACTGTTTGAATTGACATATCTCAATTTTTCCAGTCCCGTATGCAGGGAGGCATTCACATAGATGGGCAGGTTTCCCGCTTTTGTTGTCTGGTTGTAAATGTGTGAATTTATAGTGGCTAAAAAATGACAGCATTAGCCTTACGCAGCATATGTTTATGTTTACTTCCTTTGTAAATTATCAGGAACAAGGGCTTAAGAAGTGCAATTATAGTACCAGGAAACATCTTATACCCAATTTACACATACGGCTGAACACTGGATTCTGAGATGTAACTTAAACAAGAAGAAAATAAGTTCCTGAGCTGACATGAGCGTGTAAATCATGTGTTCTATGGGCCACTCATTGTAATTCTGAAAATGCTGCAGTGCAGATGCAAAAGATAGCTCTAATCTAAATGTTGGCTTTCGCGATGTTGCACATTTCACCCAACAAACTGTACAGTAACTATCTGCCTTTGGTTTATTTCACCCATATGGCCAATGCAGATTCAAACTCCTTTGTCTATTTCTTCATTAAGGACAACAAAAATGGCGGAATAATATTTGAATTGCACTTTGATTGATTTTTTCAGTGAGGCAGTGCATCTCAAATAAAAACTAGGGCAACAGAGGAGGCTTTTTAATACAATTTTGTAGGACAACAAGAGGTCAGGGAGGGGTGAGTCCTTTCCTGTGACTGTAACATATAAGAATCACCATTGTGTTAGCCTAGTAATGCATCCAACTACAGCAGATAAAAGCTGTTCCTGAATTATTTATGCAATTTCCAATTTATACCATTTATATTTGCTCAGCCAGCCAGAAAAAAACCTAGGCAGGGGAAGTGAACAAATAGTGCTCTCTCATCCTTTACGAACAACTGCTGAGTAATGTCCTCAGCCCCCCAACTGCTGCACACTACAGTTATACTTGACAAATCTCACCTGAGTGTGTCAGAAAGACAGAACAAAACAATGTGATTTTAAAAATGCTCTTTATTTTTTATTTATTATCACGGTCTATTTTGTTTAGTTTGATTAATGAAAAAATGTTCAACACAACTTAACAAATATTACAGTGATATTCTTCTATTTACAACAATGTTAAATGGGGGGAAAAGGCAGAACTTTGTATCTGAAGGTGTAATCAGTAATTGTTTTGCACTTCACTTTTTACTAGATAATTGAACAATGACAGTGAGCACATATATAATGCCATTAAATGGTGTTTAAACTAGGTCAAATATTTGATTATGTTACTCTTGCTGTTGGAGATACCGCAGGCTTGGGGGGAAAAAATAATTAAAATTTAAAATTTCTCTTGGAAATTCACATTACACAGGTGGTGCAGATCAATTACATCCTTGTTTTTCAAAAAAAGCTGCAGCAGACTTTATAACTGTAACCTATTGTTATAAGTGTTAGTTAATATGGAATTGCTGCAGGCTTCTATTTTATGTCTAACTAGAGGTAGAGATATTGAAACAGACAGCGTTCTAAAAAAATAATTAAAAAATAAATCAAAATGCCAAAGCACTGTTTTAGCTGCAAAAAGTGGATATTATTTAAACAAAGTCCAGTCTTTTCTTTTAATGTAGTAAAGCCAGTGTGCAGATTAAACAGCTTTATAGTAAAGAGTTGGTCATTGGGGTTGAGCAGTCACACGGATTACGCCTATACTCAGTCTGATTGTATCTTTTTCAGAACTGTCAGTGTAGGAATTCCTCAGGGTACTGTTGTTGGTCCTCCATTATTTCAGCTGCATTAGTAACAATGTGTCTGGTACTTTTTTTCTCTTTGTGCTTGCTTTCTAACAATAAGTTGAAACTATTGTACTGTTTGCTCATATTACATTTGTTGTATCACAAATATGTTTTCAACATATCACAGCCATGTATTTTATTGCTTAACTGTTGCTCCTTCTCAGAGAACCAATTAAATATTAAAATGGATGGGATTGGTAAACCTGGTAACCATTAAAATGGAATAAAAAGCTTTAAAAATTTGTAAAAGGATGATATTTTAACCCTAACCATGCCCTTTTCCTAAACCTAAACACATAGTTTTGGTTCCTAAATTTAACCCACAGTGAGTAAAAATGTAAATCCAAGAATTGTGACTTTACATGGGATGCGGACCCCATTCGTGAAAGTCCTCCACCTAACCCTTCCCCACCTGCTCATATTTTTAAGACCCCCTCCCTAAAAGGCTTTTTTATGTTGAGTTTTTGTTAATACTAGAGAAGTTCATTTAACTACTCTTAAGGCTTTAGTTAAAGCTGGTCTTGCAGTGGACTCCATTATATTTAAAGTTAATAATATGTTCAACCAGTACATCCATTGCAGAAGCAGAATATGGAAGACCTCAATACATGTCCCTCAAAAAATGTCAGTAATGAATTCTAACAAAGGTAGGATGCTGCATACATTAGTGGTAATTACCTATAGGCTTTGCCAAATGAATGCATAATTTTTGTTAGCTTTATGTTGTAAATAGCCATTCTCCAGTGTATCAAAGCTTGTTTAACTGAATTAGTTTTAACCACCATAGTGAGAGTTTTACATTTGTGGATAAATCCTCAGATATAATATGTTTGGATTGTTTATCAGTAAATGGAAGATGGCTGATCCACCATCAAAAAAAAAGCACTGAAAATCTTTTCACATTATGTGTTAAATCGTGTCTCGCCAGAGAATACACTGTGATGAGAAACTCAAATCCATAGAACTTTGCGACGCTACTGCACCACTACGGACACCATTAGCTGTGAATTGCTGTAACTAATTTGCCAACTTCATTTCATGCATCATGGTAAATCATGAAACCACATCGGTAATAACCATTATTCGCTATAATGGCCTTGAGAATAACTGCCTTGGAAGTTGAGGAAAAATGAGTTGTTAATTTCTCATTTGGTGATGGGCAGTATCAGTGCTTCTTGGCTGTGGGTGGAGAAGCATTCATGGGCAGCGTGAGTCACTCTTGGATGCAAGTCACCCACTGCATGACAAGCTTTTACTGCAGCCGAGTAGGGTAAAAATGACTCCTGATAGCCACATTAAGGTACATCCTGTGCATGTGTGTGTGTGTGTGTGTGTGTGTGTGTGTGTGTTTGACTGAGTGGGAAAGAGAGAGGCATCACTTCAAAATTACAAAATAAACCAATCAATTAGCAGAATACTTCTGGTTCAAAATACGATGAATCAGCTTTGAATTTAACAGTGTTGCCTCCCGGGATATCTTCCTGATTCAGTCTTTCATCCGCATTGAATCTCTCATAAAAGCTTCACTTAGCACAATCAGATCCATGTTGTTTATTTTAAAACCCATAAATCTATGCTAATACTGCATCGAGGTGTTTCGGCTTGGCTCTTTAAACTGACAAACAATTAAAATGGTGAATATGTCATTCAATAATTACCCAAACCCATTCAATACTCGTGCATGTGAGCCAATCTGCCTGCATGCTTCACAATGACTTGTCATCACCACTGCCAACATGACTACAGCTCTGCAATACAGCCGGAGAAAGCTCAAGCCCCTGTTCTGCACCTGTATTTCAATATGCAGCAGTGTAAACCAAGCTTGCCCAAGCGCTGGTAAGGAATTATAAATGAAACAGAAGTGGGTCCGCCTAAGGTGGGGGTAATTCGATTTATCTTTTATTATTTTTCCATCCTCTGGTGTTATCATGGTTTCTCCTCTGAAATGGGAAATGTGATAAATATTGATGTCCTTTACAGGAAATGCAACCAGGCATGTGCAGGTCCTGATCTATCTATCACGTTTTCCTTTACAGAGCATGGGTGTGTATGTGTAAACTGACCCCCTGCCAAAAGTCTGAGCCTCAGAAGAAGTTTGCCTGCCTAAAAAGCTCTCTCTGAGGTGTGTTAGGACACACACTCTCCTTCTCAGTCTCCCCCATTTATTGTCTCTGGCTTCCTGTCAATCTTTCTTTGCTGTATTCGCTCTCATTTGTTCTCTCCCAACTCCACCTTCCACGGGCAATCTCTCTCTCTCTCTCTCTCTCTCTCTCTCTCTCTCTCTCTCACACACACACACACACACACACTCACACAAGCACGAGCTTCTCCTTCTCTGTCTTTCTCTTGGATACCAAGATCTTTCGCCCTCTCTTCTAACAATCTCTTCTCTCCCTGTAGAGTTCGTAGAGACAAGAGTGAGAGATGAACTGAGAATAACAAGACACCAGTATAGTTAAAAGGGGAAAAAAAGCTCATCCAGCATGAAAAACGGACCAAAATAGCAACATCAACTTCGCACGTGCTTCCAACTGACAAAGTGACAAAAGGAAGACGTGGAATAAACATGGCATCCTCATCAATTTGTAATTGCTGTTATATATACTTGTACATTTTATTTTTAACAGTCAGTAAAAATTAATAGAATAACTGAATGCCTTACTCTTGACACGTTCCTGTGATCTGCAAGTCAGTCATCTCAAATCAGTGCCTGAGGATCTCTTTCCCAAGTTAGAGCTGTTCTCTAAAGGCCCCATCAGGTAATCAAGTCAACATGGTGGGATGCAGCAATTTCACACCTCAACTTCAGCCAAGAATGTGTACAAGAATATGTGGAGGTATGCAGGCGAGCATCCAGGGAAGGAATCTGAGTCCCACTTTGTCGCATCACACCTACATGAGCACACACACACACACACACACACACACGTACCGTAGGGACACAAATTCACACATTTTCATGCTATTCTTCTGTGATATGAACAGAAGGCAGCACACACACACACACACAGAACTACATTTCTTCATGTTTAATTCTGCACACCTACCTATTAGAATCTGTCTCTTTATTATGACTGAGCAGCTCACTGTCAGCATTCATAAATGGCCAAAAACTAACACCATTGCTCACAGGTAGACTATGCAAAGTTGTCTTGTAAGAAGCCGGGAGCTGAAAATAACGGCAGATCAATAGCAAGTAGCAAGTGGAGCATCCCCCCACCACCACCACCCCCCTAGCCTCTAACAGCATGAGCAACGCTGCTGGTGTCGGCACACATTTCTGTTCTCTGCTCCTTTCCCTTTACACTCTCTCACCCAGCCAGCCCGTTCTCATTTCCACCCTCTCTCCATGTCCCAAATAGCATGCTCTGCTTCATTTAACTGCTCCCTCATTCCATAATGTGTACTGCCTGCACCTGTCAATATGTTATGAAAAGTAAATCAGGAAGAGGGAGTGCAAGAAAAGGACACAGATACACAGAAAAAGAGTGTGAGGGAGAGTGGGAGAAAGATATCCTTACCAGAGCTGTAACGAAGGAAATCCAGAAATTGCTTGCTTCATTCCACAGTGGCTGCTCATTAAATCCAATATGCTGGGGAAAGGATTGAAGATTCCATCGAGATGCTGCCCCAAGAGGAGGAAAATGAGATTCTTGAATGGAGGGATTTTGGAGGGATGTTAAAAAATGTGGTAAATATGCATCAGGAGAAGGATCTGATATCCAAGTCCAGAGCACTTCATGAGTCCTTCCCGTCAGCTGCGAAGCCACACGTGTACACACACTGACACATGCGGCTCACACGGAGAACCACACACAGACACACACACACACACACACATGCACACACATAGGGAGGGTGTATCCTGTGTTAGTCTGAGCTGGGCTGAAAGATTGAGGGAGAGCGAAGGAGGGATGGAGACAGGAGGAAAGAGAGACACAGAGGAAGGGAGGGGATCTGGAGGAGGGCAAGGTGGAGGGAGGAGCTGCAGTATGTGATGAGAGATTGAGAGAGGGGAGGGGAGGAGAGAGTCTCTCCATTCCTCCTTATTTCTCCCTCAATCTGAATTGCAGTGGGAGCCGCACAAACGTAGCAGCGGGAGTTAATGAAATTATTTCACCATATCTCCATCTGAAAAGACTGCGGGTGATGTTGAACAGCTAAATACAGGGATGAAAGCGAAAAACCACGGAAGCTGTTACAATCTGATCTGCTTGTGTACCCGAACGCTGAGTAATGTCCCCCTTGCTCGTGCACAAAAGCCGACAGATAAACAAGCCAGGGGAAGATGGCTGAGGAAGATGGGGATGGGAGGAGGTTGATGCAATGAACAGATACCTAAACACACCCTGGGTCGGATGGTACTGTATATCAGCTGAGTGCAAATCAAGGAACTTTGCAAGCAATTATCAGCAGCTCATCTTCCTGTGGCATCTGCAAGCTCTCGTCAGCTCCTACGTTTTATTAGTTGCACGGGTACAAACTTACGAACCCACGAGTATAATCTGATGTACGCTCACACACGTGGAAATCTGCAACAATCACAGCAAAAACAGCAGCAAGAGATTTGATCTACTACTGTTCAGAAATGCGCTTTACCATGGAAATAATATCAAAACCCAAGCATGAAATTAAAGGTTTCATAGATCTTAAAAAAAATGTTTTGTTTAACTTCCACAACTTTGGTGGAAGTCAAACTTGACCTGATATATTTATCTGTAAGTCTTTGCCCCTAACAAGAGTGCATCCGCCAGTAATGTCCAAACCACCATGAACATTGCCAAGTATTTCCGCCAACACATGCTTAGAAAAGCGCAGCGGGCATCCCTTGGCTGACATGACTCAGTCTATATAATCCTACACTGATGATTCATGCTCTAAGTCAGCGTATACTTTGAGGCAGGGGTTAAGAGTATGGGTGGCGTAAGCGGTCAGGACACCCCACTGCGATCAGCTTACAGACAGGATTAGGAATCAGTGGTGGATGGATGGAGGGCTGGTGGGTATATCTCCCTCCTCAGTGGAGCCATGGATATCAGCAGAAGCCCTTCAGTGGTTGAGGCTCTTGGTCAGCCTTACAGGATGAAGATGAGTGTCTTTTACAAAACAAGCTGGCATAAACTGATTAAAACACTGCACTGAAGGTTTATTTGAAATCTTTCCTTTTTTCTTTTTATGACACGTTGACACACTGGTGTGATCTCATTAAAGTTAGTCTCATTTTTGCATTAATAAAAGCTTGTGTCCTTCCTACAGTCAATAGATAGCCCAGTGAACCTTCCAGGAAAACAGTCCTATCATACCTTAAAATGGCTTTGATGTAGCTATATGCTGTTATTTCCTTGCCTCATTCTCTATCCCCGTTTCCACTACTCGCTGCAGCTCAAGCACACCAGCTCACCCACAACTCTGCTCACTGTAAAACTATTTAATGCTGCACAATAGCAGGTTGTAATATGGGAGCAATTCAGCCACACAGAATAATGATACAGAAATCTCCACCCTGCAAGTTCACAGGATTGGTTCTAGAAAACTCTAAAATTCTGAATCTGTGATTTTGAGACTGTCATCGTTACACAGCCATGCCATTGACTGTTTATTTCCTTCATTATATAGCATATAAAACTCTATATGGACATGTTAACAAGGTACAAAACTTAATTTACACCATATTTAGGGGATTTCCAGAACTGTTCTGGTTCATTTAGATAGAAATATAAATACTAGATTTAATGGTTGTGCAGGATTCCACTCCAACTTGAATCAGTGGCTCGTGTGGGAGAAAAGATGATCATGTTGTTGCTGCACACAAATGACTAAATGTCTGTGAAATGTCACTAAATTTTCTGCTATTGTAAGAGCTGAGGAGGCAGCGAACCTCAAACCTTGTTATGTTGTGACACTGTGTTACTAGGTAGAACAGCTTCGGAGAACAAGCCCCAATGGATGTTAATGTCAAGATTATGTTCAAAGGTCATGATAACCAGCACCCTCTGAGAAATCCAGCCCTCCTCTTGTGACTTTTTACTGCATTGTTCTGTTATATGTCTGATGTTCGATTTGTACCTCACAATATTGTTTTTTTACAGACTATATTGTTCTTCTCCTTGGCCAAGTCAAATACACATTTCTGTGTAGGACAACAAAGGCTTACACTTTCTGATAACATTGTCCTGAATATGAAGGGAAAGGGTATTGCACTGCATCTTAAAGGCTATACTAAGCCTACACAGATGATTATAACGAATGCTGTTAGACCTGTTCTCATGACTGTGTTAGCAAATAGAGCATATGATTGATTGACACCAACTCTTCACTTAGCGTAGTTAGACCCTTCAGGGTAAAAAAAAAAAACACAACATTTTTATAAGTACAGGGTTTCCTGTGAAATCTATAAATGCATCTAAGTCATACTCAGATACAAGTGTTCCAGTATCTTCTGACCTCTATGTCTGAAATCAATCTTCATTTGCTGTTTTGTGCACATTTACTTTCAGTGTCTGAATTTCAGCTGCAAAATTCATCATCTAAATGTTTCTCCCACTGCGTTCGGAAATCTACAGCGTGCATGACTTATGCACTACTTTTACGATGCATGCCACAAAACACAATGCTTTCCTTTTGGTTCTGACATGATAAATGTGTAAATGACACTTATGCGTCACAACATCTGTCAGTGGCGTCCCAAAGTGTAGATGATTCACAAGTGCTGGAAATTTCAGTGTTATTCACTAAAGCACCCTATAGGGTGTTTATTGCTGAAGGAATAGTGAGAGAAGTATGTGAGGGAGTGATTTCATACACAGTGCCAGTTTCTCTGTTTAGTTGCCAGATTGTCTGCGTGTTTTGTTTTTGTTTTTTTATTTGTTGGGCTTTCAGCCATATCTGAGTGTTATTTCTTCTGTTACCTGAGAGGCTCCTGGATGCTTGTACAAGATGTCTCTGTGAGTTTGAGTTTGAACTCAAACTGTCAATTATATGTCTGCTGTGTTGATTATTGAAAAACGGGTGTTTCTCATGTCCAAAGCAAAGATGCCAGACTGTAGTTGGTTCCAGCTTGTGAAGTACAAGGATTTAATGCTTTTCTTTGTCACACAAATAAAGTAAAATGTGTTGTAAATGTGGTAAATGAACATCTCTTGGCTTTGGACTGTTGGTCAGAGACTTCTACAGAAGTCATTTTGGACAATAGGAAATGATAATATTTTTTTTTTAGTACTTCTCCAATGCATTAGTTAAAGTACTCATTAGCTGCAGCCCAACTCCAAGACTCAGCTCAGTTAACTGTTTTCTAATTTCCCATGTCTGGTGTCAGAACTTAGGCAGTACTTTATAACTGAAGGAGGGAAATACACCTGAAAGCCATTAATAAATTAACATGCAAAGATTCATTACTTTGTCAAACTAAGGATCAACAGTTTCATAAGTGCCAAAAGTAACATTAGTAGAATATTAGACATATGTCAGTATAACAGTGTAATTCAACAGCATCACAAACTACAGTTGTCATATTAAGTGCAATTTTAACAACAGTTTCAGCAAAAAACAAACACTTTAACAGGAGAATTAAATGCAGAGCCGTTGCATTGGACTAGCTAGGTGCACAGAGTGTAAGAACCAAACTGTAAAAACAACAATTTGTTGTTTTATGGGGGCTCAGGTGTCAGACTATTTCTCGAGCAAGAGCTGTAATAAACTGGAGTCTGAGTTTGTTGCCGGGCAACTGCCCCTGACTGAGAACAAGTCTAATAAATAACCTTCCATAAAGCCGCAACTTGCCTTCGTCTGACTTTGGTTTTTTGTACAGGTTAAGCTTTGAGATATAACATGTTATTCAGTGTCTTCCTCATCAGCTTGCCGGTAGGTGTACCGCAAGACGAGGTGTTCCTTTGTTTTCATTCTTGATAATTAGATAACTGACAGTATAGTCAATCTTCTTATCTAACCATTGGCAAGAAAACGAAAGAGCATCTTTCCAAGAATATCAAATAATTCATTTAAACAAAGCTAACCAAACATAATAAAAAATAAATATTTGTGTGTACCATAATGTGTCTTCTAGGAGAACTAATGATAACGTGCAAAAAAAAAAAAAAGAAGACTTCTGCTTGCAAGAGAATCCCTTTGGAGGTATTGGGGCCTATTCCACAGGTATATATCTAACAATCTAACTTTGAACTAACTGCTAACTTTTTGTTTTCACCTTTTTGGTAGTCAGAAATGACAGATACAAAATGTATAAGGCACTTGAATTTATTATCATTCTATTTAATAAGAATATGAGTAATACGATTAAGAAAACAGATGAAAAAGCAGTTGCTGCTGCTGCTGCTGCTGCCTGTTTTCAGCACCACACAGGGTTACATTTGTTTTTCTGTTTTAGTTTGCAGTTACTGGCAGAAAGAAAGTTATTTTTTTCCGGCTCTTTGGTTAAAGAGAGTGAAGTTTATCATATTGTGCCGCCACGTTTCAGTGGTGATGGCAAGAACAGCATGCATGCCGCTATCTCTATTAAAGTGAATCAGTGATTAATTACCCTCATGCATGAATCATGCACCGATAAAAGATTCATTTTACTCGTGATCCATGAAGGTGAAGATGCAGAAAAATAGAAAATGCATCGCAAAGACGGCGTACTGTCAATATTTTAGAAACCCCTAAAAATTTCACAAATCATGTTTTCAGGGGAGCTCATGTCTTATTAATTGGAGCCAAACTCTCCCTGACTCCCCTGCAGTCTGTCTGTACTTTGTGTCGCTGCTCAAATAGAAATGTAAGCAGAGATGTGACATCTTCAGATGAGAGACAAAACAATGTTCACAGCAGCAGGTTAACAAATGCTAGTTAACGTTAAATCCTATTTATGTTTTAAGGTTGATAGCAGGGGTTTTCAGAAAGGCTTTTCACATTTTCTAATGAAACAGCAAATTGTATTCAGATGTTCATTCCATATATTCACAATTTCATTATATACATTCAGACTTTTACATATATACATATATATATATATATATAATTTCCTAAACGGCATGCCATATGAGAGTGCTCATTTTTATTTATTTATTTATTTATTAAAGAATGGTGGTTAAAAAAAAAAGAAAAAAGCTAAAAATCTATCTCATTATTGATGGCGATGACTCATCTTTTCCTTTACTGGCACAAAAGTTTAGTCAGTCTATTGTGCGTGCAGTGATGGCTGATGAACAATAGGACGAACACAGATTTCCCATTTGTGCATGAAGTCAATGTTTACTGCCTGTGTCTAGCAGACTGATGGTTAGGTGTCATTTCAGGGTAATGTCTGCATGTACGCTGCCACTCGGTGACCTACACACACACGATATGCTGTAGGTCTTTCTCCTCTTACCTTCCTACAAGGGAGAGGAAACGTCTCCAATGAAGAAGCATTGCACCTGCACTTTCTCTGTGGTAGGCGAACAGATGCTTCGCCAGGGTTATGGCAAAGAGTTGGTGCTCGCAGCCAATCATACACAACCATGAATTATTGAATGCTACCTCCAGCAAAGCCTGGACTTTTTGTCCACCCACACACAGAAGACAGTCCCAGCTTTCATTGCAATCCAGGCGTTTGCTCTTGTCCTTGTTTAGCATTTGCAGTGTGGTCCCCGGGGAGGAGCAGGCACAAAATTGTAGCTGTGTGCATGACAGCCTTTCTCTCTTCTCAACACCACTGTGACCCCCGAGAAGTGTTCAGCCCCTGAATTTCCCTGTAGATTACTCAGCCTGTGTAGCGTATGTATGAATGCATGAAGGGAAGCTGTGAAACGCATGCGTGTGGATGACTGCTTCAGCACCATTACAAATTGCTCGCGCTCAAGCAATCCGCTGTATATCCTCTGCTGACGTTAAACGAGTCAATTAATTCTTTGAATTTACAGCAACATTGCGCTAATGTGATCTCTGCTGATAGTAAGGGTCACAACACGCACACATCAGATGAAACAGGATTTTACGTTGCTTCTTCTAATAGATGTTAATTTTTTATGATCCGGTCACAAGTCACAACAACTTATAGTCTTGATATTTTGGACATTTTGGGGAAATAGCCGCATAATCTAAGAAGCGTAACTTTAAAATTGCTTATTTGTTGTCTTTTAAGAAAAAAATTTTGAGAGTCAAAAAGTCATCTTTCTCAGCATACCAAAAATAAACATTATTGCAGATTATTTTTTAAAGATAAAATATGTCTCAAACATATTTGTAGAACAAAAATTCAGTAAAAGAGAACTATTTGAAATTGCCTGATGCACATGCATTGATCCCAATCAAATTATCCATCTGATTAGACCGCACAAACTTTGGCTTTATTAACTTCGGAAACTTTCTTTGTTCTACTGTAGCAATATCATTGGGGATTGGAATAGGGGCTATGCACAGCCATTCCTATCCCATAATGAGCATGAGAGTCATAGACAATGGGAACGTTGTGTCTCTAATCCAGCATAGAGCTAAAATCCCACCAAGCAATAGAGTAGCTAATTACATAATCAAGTTAGCAGTTGCTGCACAATCAAATTGGCCGGCTAGCGGTTGCATTGTCTCTGAAAAGTCAAAGTTATTAGGCAGAACCGGTTATTTCATTTTCTATAAGACATCAGGGGTCTGTCAAATAAACAAACCTACACTGATGAACTGTTAAATATCACATGTATTGAACAAGCCATTCATTTACTCACATTTTTGAATAATAAGTGGGAAGCAAACAAACAAACAAGAATTCAGAAGCTGGAATTAGACTTCAAAGAAATGACATGATGTCAGTATTCTGTTACCTCTTACATGAGCCTGTCATTATTATTCCAGTGTGATTACTGATCACCTAAGTTGTGATTTCAGAGAATAAAGAATTTCCAGTTCATATTTTATAGAAACAACAAGATGTCTTGATATAAGGTGATGGGCACATTTTAAACCTTTAACAAGTCTGCTGAGTAACAAAATGTTTATAATAATGTAAAGAAAACTAACCACCAAATGAAATCACCTTTTACATTACACACTTGTTGAAAACATTAACAAACTAAAATTTTTCATTTGGCTACTCCATGCATATCTATCTATCTATATACCACTTAATCCTCATTAGGGTCGTGGGGGGGCTGGAGCCTATCCCAGCCATCTTAGGGCGAAGGCAGGGGACACCCTGGACAGGTCTACTCCATGCATATTGTACTAATATTTTTAGATGAAGTAAAATCATACAATTATACTTTGGGTCATTAAAGTGTCACCCATGTGTAGCAGTATATGCAGGCAACAAAAAGCCACAAAGACTGGTGTCACTGAATATACAGTGAACATTAATAGAGGTTTTTGTTTTTTGTTATTTTTTTTGAAGCATGAATGAACCAGTGAACCACTGCAGCCTCCATTGTTTCAGGTGTAAACTCACCCTGAGCTCTGCCACTGAGGCAGGTGGCAGCAGCAGGCTGACTTGCTGATTGGTTTAACTGTTTCAGCTGCCAGGACTTGCCTTGTGGCCATGGCAACCAAAGGAAGCACATGACAAAGAAATAAATAAAATATGTCGAAACTCATTTTACTTGCTGTGAATACCAATAAATTACACACCTCACTGTCTTTAAGAAATAAATAAGGAGTGAGATCTCTTTTAATGCTTTTATCACCTCTTGTGCCATAAATGTTTTTATAATGTTAGTTACTAAACTTTCAACACTAATTGGTTTATATTATTCCAAACTATAACACGATTTATACGCTAAACTGCATGGTAATATTACAGGCAGTGGACAGCTGAAGCCTGTGCTGCACAGGTTGCTGGTAGAAGCCGATGAACCAGGCAGCCTTGACTCCAGAGTCACCCTGTCAAAGTACAGAGCAGCAGCTTTGTTCGGGGGAACACACAGCGGTGGCCACTTGCTCTCTGAAAGCACTTTTAAAAAAAGCATTTCCACCAGAGGCTAATGTGCAGCGCTTACACAAAGTTGAAGAGCCATTTCATTCTGGTAACCAGCAGCTCTTTGAAACAGTAAACACAAAGGTGACAGGCGTTTGGAAGCTCCAACTTGCAGTCTGTTTAAAAACCCTAATCCGATTCTTATTTGCTTTACTAAGATTTTAACGCCTGTTCATCTCTAT
Organism: Stegastes partitus; assembly: GCF_000690725.1. Taxonomy (NCBI): domain Eukaryota; kingdom Metazoa; phylum Chordata; class Actinopteri; family Pomacentridae; genus Stegastes; species Stegastes partitus. Next base: position 266,006 of record NW_007578313.1, read on the forward strand.
CGGCTGTGTTCACATGTGCACAGCTAGCAAATGTTCCAAATGAATCCTCATCTAAATCTTTACACGCTTCTCGACTGTGATTTCCTCAGGAAATTGGTCTTTTGAGCAGATTCTGAAAATAACTGACCCCGGCTAAAACAAGCTGGTCTGGCTAAAACAAAGCTTTTGCCCCGGCGATTTAGGCATGCGTTAGTTTACTGCTCCACGTGTGAAAACAACCAATGTTTCAGACATCTGGCCTGGCTAATTCCTGTGTCAGTGGCTCTGCTCCCCACTCAGCTCCCTCTCATTAGCTTGACCTCTTACCCTGCAGTTTTAATAATCCACAATATTACTACCCCTTGTGACCCATGCATATTTATAAAGCCCTCATTATGCCATCACTCAAAGTAATCATTATCCTGGGGCCCATTATAGCAGATTTTTGGCACTATCCACCACGGGACTGTTTTCCAATAGACACAGCACAAACGAGTGTGCTTGGCAGACATCTACACCTTGGGGGATCACAGGGATCACAGGTGGCATTGAAGAGTGACAGAGAATAAACCTTGCATATATTGCTCTACATAAACAAGCAACATATTATATTAAAATTATCTGGCTGAAAGAGCACCGAGGATAAAATTGTTTAGCCCGCTGTGATGGCTCAAAACAGAGAGGAGAAGCCTGGCTATAAACCTGGGCAATTTCATCTATCCCTGCCTTTAAGGACTCTATCTGAGACAGTGTTTCGAATACTTGTGCTCGCTTTCCAGCTCAATAACTGCACCTTTTATGTTTGCTTTATTTGCTTTTAGCTCTGTATTGATTGCTCCTGTTCCAACTGTTGTCTGTAAGTCAAAGATACAATGCCTATTGTTGTTCCCCAGTTGTATCCTGTTGTTCATATTGTTTGTATTTGTATCAGTGGGCACTCTTTGATTATGCTCCTCATTTGAGTCTGCTCTTCTGAGCCACCTGCAGCTGTGCTACGGTTAGCCGGCTGTGGCTAACTCTGGCCTTCTCCAGTTTCGGCTTTGTTCTTGTGCTTTGTAAAGAAGTACGAACAAAGTTGGGAGCTACTTTATCTTTTACTTTGAGAACGCCCCCCTACCTAAAGTCTGTGTTGGCTGATTGATACTGACTAACCTGCAGATGACGAGAGTTCAACCCTTGCCAGCACTAGATTCTTACCAGTTCTGCTTCATCTAGCAGAATTTTTTTTATTATTTTAGTCGGGGATGTTACGCTATAAGTGTCTTGTGTCAGTGATTCAGCAGATAGTCCTTTAATCCCAAGGTTGGTGGTTTGATCCCTAACTCTTCCAATTGAAATGTCCAAGTGTCCTCGGAAAAGATACCTGATGAACAGACGACCACTTTGCATGGTGGCAAGCGATCAGTGTGTAAGAATGGGTGGAAAAAGAGGAAAAAATATCAAGTGCTTCTCCCCCCTGTAGTTTGTGTTTAGTCCTCTCTGCAGGAATCTCTGGGTGTGAAGCTACAGGTTTCTGATCTGCAGTTACTGGTCTCACTCCCAAGTGTTTATGTTCTCTATCTGGAATTATCATTATATGGCCGCCTCCCTGAGCCTGGTTTGTCAGAGGTTTCTTCCTGGTAAAGGGGAGTTTTCTGTCTACCCACTGTCAATGAAAAAAAATGGTCAGCTTATATAACCCCTTTTGACCGTCTTTTGGTTGTTTTACAAGTGCTTTCCAATGTGTTCCCTATTTACCCATGCATAGACACTCACATGGTGGCAGAAGAAGCAGATGCACTTGCCATTGAGATAGGAGAGAGAAGGACCAAACCAGCAACCTTGTACTCAGTAGACAACTCGATCTCCCACCTGAGCAGCATCCACCCTACATGCAGCCATTTAAAATTTAATCTGACACATGGCAGATCACAAAAAGAGCTGCGGCTATTTGCTTGCCTCAGATAATGTGTACCTTTTAGTTTGGTTTGAAGGGAAAGAGGAGCTGAAGAAACAGGATTAATACATTTGACAATAGATCACGCTGACAACATCTGAGGAGAGGGATCCAGTTTTGCTCATATTATTATCATTCCAGTGCTGTGTTAACGTAAAGCTGATGTAGCACATCTTGCTCCAGTTGCCACGACATCTAGACTCATCTGTATACATTCAGCGATAAAATCATTCCATACAAATGAGTCTGCCTGTTTTGTCCGAGGCTCTTCCTCGTAGCTTTATGTTAGTCTTACACATTTGTGGTGGATCTGGCAAATACTGTAGAATAATCAGTATTCCTCCCTGAGATTGTTGCATTTTTTTTTTTTTACCATCCATTAATTGAGGCTACAATCTTAGCATCATATTAATTACATTGTGCATGCGCAAAGGCTTTTATGAATTCAAAAAAATAATGAAATCCACCAACTGTGCAAGAAAATGAATTGAGTCAATAGAGCCATCGCCACAGCGATGTAGTGTTTTATATGCAGAATAATTACATAAAGTATAATTACAGCTGAATGCATCATTCACCAAAAGGCTGTAGAACAGGGTTATCTATGTTAACATGTTTGGTGAAGTTGACTTTACTTGGCAAATCCCACTTTAATAACAGCCTGACTTACAGATATAGTGCTTGTCATAAAAATTAAAAATAAAGGGGGGGAAGAAATAAAAAAAAAAAAACTGCCTCAGAGTTGCACGCTGAAATGCAAAGCGAAAGTGGCTTATATCCCAAAACAACTGTCTTCAGAGTAGGGATTCAATTTTTCATTAATTTACTCAGAAATGTGAAGGTTTTGTCAGGAAAGCTCTTGAGGGTATTACCTGCTTCACAATAGAGAGGCTGATTAAATGAAAAGTGGCAGTGTCACACACAATGGTACATTGTGCATTCAGTGGCACAGAGGAGGTATTATGGCTATTTTGGAGATGTAACCTTCAGTCTGTACCAAGGTTGTGCTGTTCATCTAGTGCAGTGAAGAGGGACGAAGTCTGGCCAGTGGCTGAATTTTAATTCACTCAGATGAATTGCGAACAAAAATCTTAAATATTTTTGGAATGTTCTATAGTGCCTTGTTTTGCTTTGCTTAAAACTGTTGGCTCATTATCTAGTCAGGAAACTGAAAATAAATGCATGTTTGCTGCCAAAAAATTTTGACACTGCAATCTATCAAAACATCAAACCAATCCCGTCGGATTATCTTCCACAAATAATTCTAAATTCATGAAAATGTGCTGCAACTTTGTTGTCTGGGATTTTGGAAGGTTTGTGAATCTTTGTAGAGTATATCCTTGAATAAACTTTATGTATGTTAGGTGTCCCACTAGCGTAGTCATGTTTACCCTGTCGGCCAGCTATCAGTGTCCACTGTTTGTTTGGTGGTGTCCCGTTCAATTGTCTGTCCTACCTGCAGTGGAAACTTCTTCCAACTGTTCAACTTTGCTGCTGCGTTCTATGACCTCCTGTGCCCTTTCATGAATATTTTAAATAAAAAGGCATAAATGTTAAAAAAGATCATGAAAAACTTAGGACCCCATCTCACTGTTGGTGGCTCAGAAGTTACACTACGTATCTGCATAAAGAAGACGTTTACTGCACGACAGTAATTTATCTTGTGAACTGTGTAAATTGTAATGTAAATTTTTGTTATGTAATCCAAAATGAATTAAATAGCACTCTTAATGTACATCTTAATTATGTTTAGCATACTAAATGCATACAGTCTTAATCTGTGGCAATTTATATGTGCATATGTACAATGTAATTATTGGGACGATGGACGAGAGATGGAGACAACAAACGTCAAATGCTGGATTTAAAATCCTACACTGAATTTGAATTCAAGACATGCACAAGCTCGATAAGTATTTAATTTTTGTAAGCTTGATGCTCAGCTTGGAAATTATATAACATGTACACTAAAAGGGTTATCAACAGGGTTGGTAGCATGCAGATATATAATATATGTATTTGGCACCTCTTCATGTCTGGTCCCTCATTCTAAATACCTCTGTGTCCCACTTTTTTTTTCTCTCTGTTTGTTTGTGCTGTCAGCCACTGATAGACAAGTAGAAGTGGTATTTCCATAATGATGAATGTAGACATGATGGCAAGACCCTGATGTTTTTCAGATTTTTTATTTATTTATTTTTCTTTTAGTTGTTTACTGTATGTTGTCGGTTCACAACTGGGAGGTGGTGGCATATAAATAGTGAGACTTCTAGATTCTCTCCAGATTCCTTCATTTAAATCAGGACCACTCACTGCATCTATATCTACAGTCAATATGATACGATAAGATGTATCTGGGACACTTCAACATCCACGTGTGTTGCCTTGGTTATCGGATATTATTTGTCAACGTCGCTCTTGAAGTGTTTCTTATTTATTAATCGTGCTACTTCCTTTCACCTCCATGCTATCTCTGGAATTTGCTGCTTTGGCTTAATTAATAATTAGTTCCTTGGTTGTTTATGCTGCTGTCACATATCCCCTCACTGTGGACTCGTTTTTCACTGCAATATAAAGCCCTGCAACTCTGTGCAAACATCACAGACGTGGCTAGAAGTACAGCAAACTCAAAAATGTATGACACAGATATACCGTTGTCAACGGCTTGCTTGGAGGGAGTTCAAAGGCACCTTTGGATTGTTAGGGTCTCTGTTAAAATTCATAAGGTCTTCACCTTACTATGTTAAGTGCTGTGAGATGACATATGATGTGAACTGAGCAATACAAATAAAATTGAATTGAATATAATGCCTTTATTTCTGTATTTATTTATTCATATATAAAAAATGAAAGTTGAAGTTGTTTATTTATTTTACATAAATCAACAACATTCTTGAAGTGCCAACAGGTGCCAACCAACCAATAATGGACAAAAATGGTGGCTATACATACTATAGATATTTTACTGCCTTCAATTTATTATGTGTTTCCATATGTATATAGGTGTCTGTATGTCATCAAGTGTCCACCTGTCAATCTGGTGTTTCATTGCCTCCATCAATCTGAAACTCCCCATCAGTCAGCTAGAACTGAGGACACCTCTTGAATAAGAGGTGAAACATTCTCAAGAAGCTAAATAAGTTGATTTACGTCCCACTAGAGTTCTTAGGACTGCCTTCACCAATCTAACTCAACTAGGCTTGATGCAACTATAATATGAGATAACACTTTGCATTTTATGTACATTGAGCGAAGCAACCGTTTTCATTTTATGTCTGTGTTGTGGTTTAAAGTCCAGTTGTGAAGTGTTCACATCTCAACAAAATGCTGAGCTCAGACTTGATTTAGTCCTTGAAAAAAGTAGAATGCACATATCAGGAACGCAGCAGAAAGTCTGGGGGACCTGGATTAGATATTTTTTAGTGGAGTAAGAGGGTTATTCAGAGAGCTTTTTGAAGAGGGCTGGTCAATGTGGCACCAGTGTTCATTCTGCTGCACCAGAGCCACAGGATGTCAGCCTCCGGGGACTCTAAGTGTCCGTGTTTGTGTGTTTCAAAAGGGATGCACTGAGCTGCAAACCTGGAGGCATTCCAGATTATCCATTTTTTAAGCTTCAATACCTTTGTGTGTGTGTGTGTGTAGGTGTGTGTGTGTGTGTGTGTGTGTGTGTGTGTGTGTGTGTGTCACACATATGAACAGGACCACAAATATCCACACACATATACATCCTGCGGCACAGAGCGTGAGTGGATCCACATGAATGGATGAAAGACTTTGACTGATCCTCTTCAGGGTTCATAGGATCCCTAGTGGTCTGTTGTTAAATTTGTTGGGTAAAATGAAACTTGTGCACCACATGTTTTCCAGCGGCAGTTCCGATTGGCATGTGACTTTGAATGAGTGGGCAGGTTCCTGGGAGATGATTGGCTGCAGCCTCCAACCATACACTGTTGAAGGCCCACTTTACCCAGCTTCAGCAGAGTCTCCTCTTCATCCAGTGGATTCTTTATCTAACCTGCTGTAAATAGCATAATTTAAAACAGCCCTGAGATTGTGCATGTGTGTAGGGTAGCTGTGATTTCGGCTCCATTTTCACCTATTGAACTAAGAGACTAAGTAATGAATTGTAACCTTCTTTACTTTTTTTGTAAGTAAAATAAAATTAGATTAGTCATTTGACTTTGGTCGGTTTGCTGTTTTGCTTAACCCACCCTGACATTAATATCCTCCATGTACCGACAAAAAAAAAAACATTTAAAGAAGTAAACAGGACTTGGTTAAATGGGGAACCATGCCAACTATCTCTACAGACTGGAATGGCTTTTAATCAGATGAATTAATAACTTTCAGCAGCAAGATTCAGTTTCTTCTTTTGCTGGACTTTTGGAAAAAAGTTGGACAACATACTTATAGTGATAACGGTAACCGGTTACTATGGCTGTTATGGTGAGGGAAGCCTCCCAAAATACTGTTTTCTGTCCTACAACCCTCTAAGGGGCACTGGAGGGTCTTGCTACTAGGCGTAGGTTCAGCTTTGGTGCATTTTTTCCTTATACAATATCTAATTTTTTGGGAAAATGTCAAATATGTTAGGGCATTTTCATTCTTCACTGTGGCATAACACAGTTGTCAGTGTAATAAATAGAAAGTACAACTAAATTGTGGTTCTTCAAAGGTATCTTTATGTATGGGTAATATTTGAGTCTCTTGTGGCATGTTTAATGTCTCAGGTGCATCATTTTCTCTGTATTTACAATTGGAATTTGCAATTTGGCCTCTCCCATGGGAACAGAGTGTAGGACGACACCCCATCCACAGTACATATCTGAAAATGATCATTTAGGGCATTTGTGTCAAAGCTAAACACATTTCATGAGGTGAAGTCAAACTGTACAAGGTCAAGGAGGAGAGACTTCATTTCAGTGATTGATATTGGGTTTTGTCAAAATCCCACATTAAAAAAAAAAAACAAAAAACAAAAAAACTAATCAAAAACTGAGTCATTTCACATATTTAAATATATATTTCATATATTTAAACTCTTCCCCTAAAGAATAAAATGGGTGTAACATCTCCAAACTGTAGTTTATCTATTCATAGATCTAGATGCCCATAAAAAAATATTCGGCAATGTACTCCTGAATATATCGAATACTTTGGAAAACTGTAGCGTCTACCCTGTTCGACATGAAAAGAAGAGGATTCCTTTGGATCATAAGTTGTTGAATGACTATTTGCCTGTTGAATTCAAAACAGCACACTGCTGGTTGCTGTTTCCTTGTCCAACAGCAGTCACGAAACACTAAAACAACTCTCATAACAAACTGTTTACATTACCTTCATGATGTGACTGTCTACAGCCAGGCTACACAGGGTAAAGAGTTGAATTATTGATCTTTGAGAAGATGCTATGGCAACCACATCATGACATACCAACAACATAAATATTCAAGATAATAGTTATATGGATTGAACTTATCTCTGTCACTGTATTTGTTTCTGCATTCACTACTCTGGTTTTCAATGGTCTTTAAAGCTGTACTTGTTAAATTGAATAAATCAAATGATCTGAAATGCTGAAAATGTATGGATGCTCGGGGTGGGTGGAGGGTCGAGGATCCTTGGGATTTGTCATAGATACATGTTCAGGCATGTTTGGTCATTTGTTGTTGTTGAAAAGTTAACCATTTTCAATAAAAATGTTGTTTAAAATAAAGAAACCGAAGGGGTTGAGGCTGAAATATCTTACCAGCTATAAAAATACATATAGTGTCACTATACAGGACCAGTACACTATACAAAGTTTTTGCAATTCAGATGCTCTTAGTCATTGCAACGTACCAGGCACATAAGCAGCCCCAAATTAATTCTGCAGCATGAAAACAACCGCAAACATACAGAGTCATAAAGAGCTATCTCCAGCTACAAGAACAAGGAGTCCGAGAACAGATGGTGTGGCCCCCACAGAGTCCTGATCTCAACATCATCGAATCAGTCCGTGATTACATGAAAAGACAAAAGACACTGAGACAGAATAACTCCACAAAAGAACAGCAGCAAGTTCAATCAACCTGCAAAGCACCTTGAAAAATTCCATGCAAGTGTACCTGGGAGAATTGGTGCAGCTTTATAGGCAAAGGGTGGTTGCACCACATATTGATTTTATTTAGGATTTCTATTTACGCACTTTGTCTTAAGTCTGATAAACAGATAATGTCCATAGCATTATATTTGTATGAAAGCATCTCCCCTTCACTTTTAGCATCTTAATCTTTTGCACAGTGTAAAATGCTAAATGAGAGCTCACAATACATATATAGTCTATTCATTTTGCTTTGTTTACTATTACGTTTGTACCTTTGAGAAATACTGTAATTTATTTTTTTTTCCAAAGCCTGAAGACACCTTGTCAGAAGTAGCACCTGCAGCAGGTGAATCTTCTTAGATGTCTGAATGTTACATTATTCCATATCACCTAGTACAGTCAAAGAGACCTGTCAGAATGGGAATAAAGTCAGTTTATTCTTAAAGGCACCCTTCCCTTTAATGCTTACAGTGATAACTGAAGGTTACCCGCTGAATAGAGCTGCCATGATAATTGACATTTAGTGATGAAATGCCTCACACAATGAATGCTAAAGGGGTAACTAATTACTGCCTATCCAAGTGTCAATAGCGTCATCTGCTCTCTTCTAAATGTCAGTTTTACATTGAAATGCTGGAGGCACGGCTGCCAAGCGCTAATGGCTAGTTATTGGCAGCACTAGTTTTGGAGCACACTCTCAGGTAGGATATGATGGACATTGTGACAGCTCTCATCCTCATGCCGCTGTTTGTCCTTAAAGCTGCAATAAGTGAACTTTTCACATTTTCACATCATTAAATGATCATCTTCCATCAGCTGGTGTCTTTAAGCAATGTCCTTCTCCCAGTGTCTTAGTGTCTTTGCACAACATGCAGCAGTGTAATCTCTTCAGCCTCCTTACTTTCTGCTCTCAGCAGCTGTAATAAGCTAGTCCCCACCACTATCAAAAGGTATGCATTACAAGAACTCTAGACTACACTATAAAGGATGTCAGTGGCACTGGGCCAACACTGCTCTGTCTATGTGGCTTCAGTAACTCTGTAGCTGCTCGGGGTTTAACCAACCGCTCAACTAGTCAAGTAGTAACTGTGTTGTTGAAAGAAAAACTTAATAGGTTAGGCCCTGAAATCTTAAAGCTTTGAACCTCATTCAGTCCACTCATGTGCTATAGATATGTTTTAAACTTAGACTCAGTAAATACCGACACAACAAAGTAAGCCAAAGTCAGGAGCAAGGTTGAGATTTACTGTAATATCAGCAAAATACAGCAAACAGATTCTGGTTCAAGAACACAGTTATGAGCTGAAAATCCACATCGCTTATACTCAAACATCCACCCACTTTGGTTCTTGATTCCCCTTCATCCGTTTATAGGAATTAACCGCCATTTTTAGTGGTTTCATTACTTAAGCATGACCTCATAGTTAGCAATAATTCAATTCAACCTTTTTGAAACATAATTTTGACAAATCCTGACTTATTTAGTAAAGAAATACAAGGACCTTTAGGCCTTTAATAACTTCTTTCAAAGCACATGATCAGTTTTTGATCATTAGAACTGTCAGATTTAATCTGAATCAATAATGTCATATACCTACGTTTTCTGCACAGTTCGACATTTCTTACACTGTATTTGCTCGAGTGGTCAGTTTCTCAGATCAGGATGGAATTTTTAATCCTGACCTCAACCATAAGGCTAATTTTGCATATCCACTGTTTACTTCAGTTTAGATTTCCTAAAAATTACACAACACTAATTGTCAGTTTTACATGCAGTGTTCAATTCCATGCTGTAAGCCAGCTTTACCATATTTACAGCAGTTGCGTGCAAAACACCACTGTCAGAATGTCAGAATGTACATGCCTTCTGCTACAGTCATACTGACATGTTGCTGCTGCATTCCACGGCACGTAATATTATTACTTATTATTACTCACTTCTGCATTGTATCAGCATGGCAGTGGCAATATGCTGCTCTACAGACATGTTTAAAAATAAATACATTTGTTGTTAATGTAGCGGTAAGCCTGACTTTTGAACAGCCACAGTGAATGATGCTTGGAATGTTTTCACTCATGACTCATGACTTGGTGTAACTTGGATGAGAAAAATGGACTTTGTACAGTAGGAAATAGTAAAGAGGGAATGAATTGGGAAGTGGAATGTATTTATAGAATGGATCTACTAATAGAATGGAAATGTTAGATGTAGGGCAGATATGCTTCAAAGCCTAGGCAGGTATCAAGCTTGTATGGTAATGCAATGAAGATGAGCAATACCTCTTTGTCATATACTTGACCTGTGGACATATAGAGGGCGTCATGCCTGTAGCATGGATCTGATCATACCTGCACACAGCAGCTCTGTTTGTAAAGTATATTCATCATCTGTCCACAAGATAAGCAAATGAGGTAAGAAACTATACCTGCTGTGATAAACAAGTCAGACATGATCATCACTTTGAATAAAAACTGAGATGCACCATGACTGCTGGATTTTGCAAAACACTAATAACATGTAGTTCTAAAACCCCCAGTAGTTGCTGGTCTACGGTTAATCAACCAGTCCACTCCGAGGACCAAATTAACTGAATAAGATCAAAGTATGCAACCACAGCTTCACATCACAACTTGTTAGCACATGTGAACATAGACTTATCCTGACAGATGACATAATTTTCTCTCCAGCTGCACTACTTAGTAGTATACGTTCAAGAATGTGTGCTCTGGGACTAATTAAATCATCATCTTAAACTCTTCTGAATGAATCCCCATCAGACGATACATTAGACACACAAAATCATGTATCAATTATCTATGTGTAAGTGTGTGCACTTTTTAAATCCATTTTGGAAAGCTAAATTGATTACCTGTGCATCCAGGTGGAGATTCTCATCTGAAGGCCATTTATCCTCAACTTGTGTGGCCCAATGTCACCAGTGTTGCTCTGTTGGATTTCTCTGACCCTTACACGAGTCTGTCACAGTTGAGATCCTGGTACTCATTACCAGTTGCAACAAGGGGTCACAACCACTCTGGTCCTGGAGATGGAAGGTCAGGGCTAATTACAGTGGCACAGCAATCATGTCTGTTGAGAGAGAAGTGTTGAATGTCAGGGCTCATTATGCTGGCAGTGACATTGGATGCAAGCTAGCAGTTAGTGCATCTTTACCTTGGTCTCTCAGAACAAGCTTGCCTCTGACTTTACTATGCCAAGGATTTGTTCCACCTCAGTTACACAAAATGGACTGAAACAAGACAGATAATAGGCTGTGCTGCGGAGACAGGAAGTGTTAATGTTGTTGCTTGTAATTCCTCAAGAGACCCTGAGATCTGCTCAAACACTCGGTTCTTTTAAATCGAGGTTTCAGACTTTTCGGTTTTCCAATGCATTTTGATAAGTTAAATTTGGAACTAATTTTTCACTGCACTGTAGCACCTTTCTTATTTTCCTGTTTAACATAACTTGTTTTATTTTAGCTTTAATTTATTTACTTTCTTTCTATAACCTATGAATGCACTTTCCAAAAATGTGTTGTTTATAGCCCATTTAAACTTTGGTTGTTTTTTTTTAATCTATTTTTGAAAAATTCACATTTTCCTTACCACTGTTTTGATGCAGTGGTTTTATGTTCAAAGATCGTTCCCTCACACAAAAGGAGCTTAGATTTCTTAGATCATACTGAGATGTAAAAGATTTGGGCACTTAAGCACTTTCTGGATATAAACTTCAACTCTCATTCGACTGGCTAGTTTTAAACTGTCTTCAGATTGCTTTCTTATGTCATACTGACTCTTAAATGCTGACGAAATTGCTCGCAGGTAAACAGAGAACAAGGCTGCTCGTCTACATGCAAACAGATAGCAGCCAGTCTACAGTTGTGGTGGCAGAACCTACGTAGTAGCACGAGATGCAGTCAGATCCTTCATGTCCAAATCAATTAGTAATGTCTTTGCCGGTATACATTGTAGAGAACATGACTGATGGAAGCTAAGTGTTTGGGGGATGTCACATGTCAATAGATAAATAAATGAAGACCCTAAAGAAGCAGCAGTCGTAGTAGCAGCAATTTGTTACTATATTGCCATGAACTACGGCTGGAACAGAAAGTATAAAAGTGTAATTTCACTCAGTGTCACAGCATGTCATCTCTTTTCTCTTGTTTCTTCCCTGCCTCTACATTATCCACTACCCCACAGAGGCAAAAAAATAAAATAAAATACAGGAATAATAATGCCTTTTTTCCTTTGTGCAATCCCACATACTGTACACAGAGGAGTATAAACCCTGTGGCAGAATGTCTGTATGGTTGCAACTTATCATACTACATGGCCCCTAATGTAAGCACATGTGTCCGAAAATCAAGGAAACACCTCATGAACTGAAGTTTATGGTCGTGCACATACCATCTTTTTAGTTTTGGGCTATGTTTTGGATTTACAGGGAAAAGGCACATAGCCTGCTACAACTCCTGAGCATGTATTGTGCTTTTAAGAATCCATAGCGACAGATGTCTCCTGGTTATTCCAGGGAGTAAAGCCATCCTCCAGTGTAAATGTTTTTTACACCCTTCTTTCCTAATGCTGAGTGCCCTCCATGTATTTATTATGAGTATGACTTTGTTGTGAAAGCAAGTAGGGAGCAACTGCTTTAGGAAAGAACCATGGAAACCAACGAAAGAGGGCTTTTAAGGATGAGGGACATAAAAGAGAATTTAGAGGTTTTCCCTCTTTACCACTGACAAATTCAACTTCCAAGTCACATCCACATATGAAATGATTCGCTCGTCACCCTTCGCTTTGTAGCTGACAGTTGGTCGCTAGCGGACGTTCCAGGGTCTGGTTGCCTAGGTAACCCTGTTGCATATTTTCCACCCCAAATGTTTCCGAGTGAAGCTGGCTAGCCGACACTTCTACAGTGACAATTTACATTTAATTTATTTTAGCACCCACATCGTAAAGTTCAAAAGTCATTGCTCAAATTTTTTAACAAACTGATAAATGAGTACCGATTGCAGCTCTACTATTTGGGTTTGCTGGAGACCACAATAAGAACTTTTGAAGCGGTAAGAAAAAAAGTCATGTGTTTGGGGAATTCAGTGATTATGTCATATGTCAATCAATGGTATACTCCATTTCCATTGGCAGTCCTCTCAATCACATCGCCTCAAAGTTGAGATTAATTTAACTTTATATGTGTTGATATTACATCCCCAAAGGTTATTTTATCATCACTGCATGTCATTAAATTTCATCGCATGCCAAGGTCTGTGGTCACCACACACTCCTCTTGTGTTTACACCCCTTTACAAGTCAACCTTTCCCCCCTTCCTCTCTCTACCTGTTCAAAGAACACATTGCCTGTGGGACTCCAACAGTTGTTATACATTTGTTTGCCACACAATTATAATGTCAAGCTGTAAAAAGCACAGCATGTCTTGTTAGCTCAGCTGATTAACACCACTGTGTACAAAATGCAGCAAGTACTTGCATAAACCTAAATGTGTCCAGGTTATGTTGACAGTGACACTCACAGCTGTTCCCAACTCAAGCCAGGACCCAATGTACCTGTAGCTTTTCTATTCATGTTTTAATAGATGTTTGATAGATTCATGTTTTGGTTGAATAATAGACTGCAAGCACAAAGTCTTTAATACGTTTCATGTCATGTCAGAATGTTCTGTGTTTTGTATTGATACTGCAAAACCCCATCTGGTTTTAATGAGATTTACTGAACTGAATTTTTTTTTATAACATTCAATCTGAATACTTTCTCTTTGATTTGTGTTTCATTTTGAATATACATAAATAAACAAAAATGTGTTATACCTATTGTATATCAAGGCATTTTACATATTGAAGTAACTGAGCTGTGTAGGTTGTTTTTGGACGTATTTCATTATCTTAAAGTTCACAAACATTGTCGGTGGCACCAGGTGTTCTGTGTCTACTGCTGCCTATACATGTGATTGCAAAAGCTGAATCCAGATTGAATCACTTGCATTATATCATCACAGATGACCCAGGAAAAACTCTGTGCTGATGGTATAACTGTAAGACAGGCAGCCCCATACCACAATGTTATTTCAGTGCACCAGTCTCCACTTATCAAAGGATGAATAGCTTGGCAATGACATTTTATCCCACTGAGTCCTGGTAAAAGCTGCACAATGACTGTCAATTGAAAAAAAAAAGAAGCCTTAAATACCACTCTGATTGGAATTATTCAACAAGTTATGATTGTCAAACTTAGTGGAACATGTCCATTGTTCACATGAACTACACCTGCGGTTACTCTGCAAGGGGCACATATCTGAACTTGAGGGTAATTGACTTTATACATCCACCATTCAGTTAAACTGGTAGCTAAAAGCAACTGTAAAATGGCAAAGACAAGTGAAGGGAGAGCTCTGAGAAAAAGGCATGTTTGCACAAAGAAGGCCACTGAAGTCAGTCCTCCATCCTCCTCAATGGGAAATATTGACGGTTAAACAATGGATGACTGAAAACAGACGGCACACAGGCAGACTGAGAAAGGCCAGCTGAAGATTGTTCTGTGTAAATGTGAGCAAGATAAGAAAAATCTGAATTACAAGATACAACACACAGATCATTTAAAGTTTTCATCAATAGGTGATACAATGGGGACCATTCATGAGTTCAAACAATAAGATAGCTTGAGTTAAATTTGCAAAAGAACATTTACAGAACGACTTTATCTTTCAGATGAGTCCAAGCAGAGTAATAGTGGAGTAAGACATGGAGGCGGGAAGGCTGAGGTCTGGGGCCGGCCTCATTTTATTGCAATGATGTAGTTGAAATTGCATTTATTGATGGAATCAGGAATTCTAAAGTGTAAATATGAGTTTTGAATGCGAACTTCAATAAGTCAAAAAAAAAAAGAAAAAAGAAGCAAATATTTCACCAAGATAAAGATCCGAAGCGTTAGAATGGCCCTCCCACAGCCCTGACATAAAGCTCTGGAGTGGATGAATTGAAAGCTTTGCTGGAGGAAGCGGTCCCCATACCTGCTACAGATCCTGCTTGGTTCCATGCCCAGATGATGTCAAGCTCTTGTGCAAGATAAGGAATGGCAAAATAAATGTACCTCTGATCTTTTGTGAGACTACATTTGGGATCCCATTACCTTGTTTTTCTTTGCGCTGTATACTACATCATCATTGTAAACAGAGAAAGTTCTATTTTTGCTTAGCAAGTATGGTTGTGGTATCTTTTTGACATTAAATGCTATTTTCTAAGATTTTCTGTTATC
Source organism: Stegastes partitus (assembly GCF_000690725.1). Classification (NCBI taxonomy): domain Eukaryota; kingdom Metazoa; phylum Chordata; class Actinopteri; family Pomacentridae; genus Stegastes; species Stegastes partitus. The sequence goes on from NW_007578313.1 coordinate 281,279, forward strand.
TAATGCAATGAGATTCGTTACTAAGTGGCTGAAGTGTACAAATGTGTTCGTGGCCTGTGTATTTGTTTATAGAATGTCATTCTGATGTTCTTCATCTGATTGCTGTGGCTGTTTCTAAGACTCATCCACTGACAGTCATTGATGATTAAGCTCCTCTCTGGCATAAATGAACACATCAGATCAGAGAAGCTAACATCTGGTTGAGAACGAGTTTGATAATGCTTTTAAATTTAGCCATTGCATACACATTTCAGCATCTGCGCCGTTTGCTAATTACTGTCATCATCACAAATCTAACAGTAATTTAAAGCTAAGACAGCTGTAAAATTAGTGTTATGCAGCACCATTGTCATGAAGAGTAACAATTACAAGTACTTAATGATTAGCGTGTTAGACAAATGATCTCACAAGTATGGCATGTCTGATGAGTTCGATTTTTTCTGTGCATAAGCTAGATTTTCTAAAACTTTGCATCAATACTGTCCCGCCCCACCCAGAATGGGCATAGACGTTCACCAGAGGCCTTATATAATTGAATAACTATATCAGTTGACTCCTTTTGCTGATACCTGTTCCTGCAACACTCCAGAGCAGACTCATGTGGGGTCAGTTTTAATGCGCCAGATGCTACTTGCAGGCTTCCCATTCGTTAATAAGCCTTTACAGCCGTGGTCAAAGCTAAATCACACTTTGATGAAATCGTAAAATGTTTCCATGAGCTTTATTTTGCAGCTTATCCCCACCTTAGCTATTAAGTGACCCAGCTGGTTGTAAACAGCAAAAATAAGACATTTGGCTATACTGAATGGAAATCCACCAAAGCCCCCACAGTTCATCAGGGCTCTATTAAGCCTGCATAAGACTGCAGAAAGTATGAAAGAAACATACCACAGGAACATTATCATTCTTTACCGCCTCCCCTTTGGAAGCCAAACAATGCTTTTAAACTTCTGTGACTTGTCTCTGCTTCCTTAAGGGTAATGAGTCTGCCACTGGAATCAAAGGCCACTGGATTAGTCCTCGCCTTGCTTTTAATCAAGTGTCAGATCACCAGCAGATTGCTCATCACTGCCTCGCCTATTTCCACAGGCTTAATTATTTGGAACTTTGCTCACCCAATGAACTCTGCACTGCCACAAATTTAAGAGCGGATAAATCTACAAAAAAGAATTGTGACAACATCACACAGTCGATGCTTCAGCAGGTATCCTCATTATTGAACCAGTCGTCCAAGTGTCTGAAGTCAACCGCACATATGGCCTGTAATGCTACCAAAAGCAATTTACTCAAATAAAAAGAAGGCAGATCACATTGAGCTACTTTAAAACAAACTGTAACTTTCCCACCCTCAGATACCTTTGACACAGATTTCTGATTCACAGTTAGTTTTTTCTGACATTTTTGACGTCAGAGTTTTTTTTTTTTTTTTTAAATTTCTAGCTGAATCGTGAAAATGTATTTTGTTAAACTGAAAACTCTCAAGTTTTTCCAATGCAGCTAGTTGGCTCATTAAACTATTGTTAATGACATAAGTTGACTGACAATCCTTTCTTGATCTGAGGTTTAAATATTTACAGCAGACTCTGTTTGAAGCCTAAAATGCAAAACTGCTACATCAATAAAACACACAAAGACTGAGGCTGACGCTATGCAGCAAAGAAAACAAACAAAAAACAAACACCATCGTATCATCAGAATGCAGAAGACGCAGACAAAGAAACTTTCAGATAAACTCTCATGTCTGCTGGGCACAAATTCAAGCAAAACTTCTGCCATATGAGTGCAAATGTGTTGCTGCAAAATTTCGCTGACGCAGGAGGGCTTGTGCACTGTTCCACTGTGGAGCAGCATCGATGCACAAACAGCCTTCAATGAAGAGTCATCAGTAGGAAACCTTGCCTGCAACCTCATCACAAAATATTCTATTCAAAATTTCCATTTTCTCAATAGGATCTGTGTGTATCTATCCAACCGTCCATTTTTTGTCCAGGTTTTGTACATTTCTATGGAGTGGCGATGCTTCTAGAATCAGTGCCCGATACGATGGAGATGAATCAATCATGTATTTAAATAACTATCTGTCATTTTCCTGGGAATAATTTCAGCAGCAGAAACAGCATTGAGCAGCAAAGTTTCTGAAATCCCCACCACCAAAAAAGAAAAAGAAAAAGTGACTGTCAAAGCTCCACCAGACGGAGTCCAGTGAAGGAAAGGCGAGTCTGATTGAAGTTTCTCATGGCTGGTTAGCTGTGACTGCAGCTCTATGTTTCTGTCCATGCTACACTAAGCAGTGGTCAGTCAGTTTCCCTCATGTTCCCTGACACCCCACGTCACAAATTACACAGACGCGATGGATGCCGTGCCTTATAGTGGTTGCCCCCTCGCTCCTCTGTTGCGTTTGTTAAACATGCAGGGAGACAAGCTTCTATCACAGTTTGGGGGTGTTGGTGCTTTTGAATGTTTGCATTGAGGATTGACAATGGAAGACTGATTGGCAAACTGTGGCAAACATGCACTATGACGTGATTTCTTTTGTCTATTCCATCCTTACAGCTAATTATTTAAAAGATAATTACACTTAAGTCTTTGTGTTTTGAACAAACTATTAAATTGCTATTGGCATTTTTTTTTTTCCACCAACCAAACAGAGAGAGAGAGAGAGAAAACTAAATCGGAATGAAAGAACACATTCTATGCTTAACATTTGCATAACAATCCCTGGCCTTTCTCTGACATTTAATATAGCCTATGAATTATAATCAGCCCCAATAATGAGATGAGAAATACCAAGAGTGTCAGTAAAAGGTTTGCCTCAAATGAATCGTAAGTCCCCTCCAGATAACTGTGTTTTATGTATCCTGCAAGGGGACAACATTTCTGAGTAGAACTGTTCATTGTTGAAACGCAAACTTGAAATTAAAGGCACAGTCCATAATTTACTACATTAGGTCTTTTCTATACTGCACGTGCACTGGAGATTGTGGGGGTGCCTGAGGAACATGAAGGTAACTGGTAATACAGGAATACAAGTCTTCAGAGGGGCATCTAGCAATGGCTTCAGTGAAGAAGACAAAAACACTTTAATATAAAGGTGGACACTGCATGTATCAGTAAAATATGCACTTAAACGTATCTGTTCTTCTGGTACAACATTTACTTGTAGTGACTACAGTATTTTGAAGCTGGTATTATTTTATGTTGTATTATATATATATTAAGACTGGTGACCTGTCCAGGGTGTCCCCTGCCTTCGCCCTAAGTCGGCTGGGATAAGCTCCAGCACCCCCGCGACCCTCGTGAGGATTAAGCGGTGTATAGATAATGGATGGATATATATGTTATTTATAGCAGATATTTTTGTCCAAAACTGATTACAAAATTTTTTAAAAAAAAGATTTAAGGTTAATGTAGGATATGAACAGACACAGCTGCCCAAAAGACAGAACTTTCCAGCTCACATTCACATGCTGTGGGACACAGGACTTACCTGCAGGTCATAGGTGTGTGTAGATCAGCCTCGCAGACGGGCTGGAGCCAAAGCCAGGACAACCAGAGCCCAGAAAGTTGTAGATCAACAGATCACACCACCAGAGCTTCAAAGAGAGCTATCAGATAGGAGACACTCAAGGAGAGCCTGACTAACCAAATGGGTGATTTTTATTGCTCTACCCCTCCTCCTCTCTCTGCTCTACCTAAAGGAATGCGATCAGCATTAACAATGGGGAGAAGGCACCAGAGAACCTTAAATGTGCTTTAATATCATATGTTGGTTTAAGTGTTATTAAATGTTATGGTACATCATATTCTGATAAACACTCCGAAAGCTTAATTACAGTTGGATAAGTCCTTCTTTAATTTATCAGCTTGTTACATAATCATATATCCTAGTGCTCTATTATCTTGGTAACCATGACAGGTAAATATATCATGTTTAGACTCTTTGTGGTCCCGTAAATATGATATATATATTTTGAGCAGGTTTAACTCCCTGTAATTACAAGTACATAAAGTTCTAAAGTAACATTGTTACTTTTAGAACAAAACTCATGATCACCTCATGACCACTTCATGACCCCCCTGTGATACAGGGGCATCATATCTAACAGTCCCTCTGGGAGGGCAGCTCTTTGTGATTGGTCAGTAGTTTTACTATTAAAAGGTATTTTACCTGAAAAACTGCAGATTTTCTACCGGCCACAGAATCTCCCACTTTCTCACTCTCTGAAGCTGAAGGCCACGTCTGCCCCCCAACACCAGACGTCATTGTACCCGCCAAGGAAACTGCAAGTATCGAGCTTCTATATCTAAACGGGTGTTTCATGATTACAACTGGCCTTCAAACAAGTATTCCCAAATTTAACAGATTATCTGCTGCTTCGGGTGAAAAGACTTTTAAGTCTCCAAGCCACCATTCTGTTCCATGTTCGGTTTCTCACTCTCAGATTCTCAATCAGCATTTTCATAATTGTTTATATTTTATATTTGTTGTTGTTGTTATTTGTTTGCTTTAGTTAGTAATAAATGTTGTGTGTGTGTGTGTGTACAGTTGTTTCCTGTGTTTTCTATAGCTTACTTTCAGTCACTTTACGTATCCGATCTTTAGCTACCTAAGCTCTAAGTTAATTCCCTTAACTTTATAAAACACTCTTAACTGATCACCAAGAGTAAACAATTTATTAAAATTATTATGCTGACTCTGAGGTTATATCGCTGGATGAACAATTTAAAGGTTGGTTTTAACAAATTAATTAAAACCAATTAATGAAATTAATGTAATAATTTGCTTTATGGTGGAAATATTTATAATTAATAGTAATTATTTCCTCCCCTACAGTTATTAACACTTTAAAATGGTTTCATAGTTATTTGCAGCACTTCATTATCATGATCTGGGTTGTGTCCAAAATCATCCACTCACTCCCTGCTCACTATGTAGGGACCACTATATAGTAAACAATGTAGTGAACTCTGTGAGGAGCACCTTGGCAAAGTAACATTTCTGACGCTGCTCAAGCTATTCATTACGTCGCCTGCTAGCTGCGATTTGTGCCGTAGCAGCGTAGTGCAAACACATCACATTCAGAGTTTATTGCATAGCTAAGAAACTGGTGAAATAAAATTTAACAAAACATAAACGGGATATTACTTACATTTCAATGACAAGTTTTTGCGCTCTTATTCGTCTCGTTCGCATTTCCTTTCGCCCAGTGCATGATGGTCCATATTGTTGGTTCGTGACCATCAGCTGTACACTACTTTTCACGGTGCATTGTGGAATATTTTGAGTGCACTATATAGGGAGTAACATCTGCAACTTAACACTCGGACAGCACTACAAAATGGCCAACACCCTATGTAGTGCTCTATGTAGGGTATGGGGGGGATTTCAGACACAGCCCTGGTGAAATACAGGAAAAGTCCACAGTGACTTGATAGAAAATATATTTACACACATTTATTTGACTTCAAGCACAATCTTTCCCTAACCTCAACAAAAGGGCTTTTGTTGCCTAAACCGAGCCACATGAGGGAGTCTTAATGAAGGCTGGATATCTGGTGTGGCAGTTATACGCTTTATGAACCTGAACCACCTCTTGGTGACTTTGATGCAGTCCATAAATGTGCACTCCATTCAGTCAAAAGTTGCCTCTGAACATAATCTAGCCAGTGATTAGAGCACATTACCAAGGGCGCTCCTGTTTTATGACGGCTTCCTGCAGTATCTCCTGGTACGCAGACGCTGCTGTTTAATTGTTTACATGTGAACCAACACAAAGGTGCAGATCATACAAACGCAGGTCTCAAAATTACTGGTAGCTTCCAATCTTACAAATACATAAAATTATAGGTCTATGAGTGCAAATGTTGTTTAATTATTAATAAGAATATCCTCAAAATCCTTCCTCTATATTTATTACAGCAGAGTGCACCATGCATACACCAATGTTTAATATGTTACAAGACGTGTGGGGAAAATACTATAAAATGTAAATGGTTTTATAATTTTATCATTCATATTTCAGTAGCTTCACTACAAAACAAATAAACTAAAAACTAAGTGCAAATAAAATTGGGTATTTAATGTCCTACATTCTTCTAGTTCAGTGTAGGCTATTAATTGTGGTTCTGTGACGTTTACAAGAGAAGCTATTAAGCATTAAATTGGGTTTTAGAATAAAGCGAAAATAGGTCCAAAACAGTATCAATAGAAAGGGATTAAAATCAGAGATCTTTCATTTGAGATAAATCATCAAAATGAAACATAAAAAGCCCAGTTAGTGAACACAGTTTTTTGCTACCAAAAAGATTTTTCAACACTTTAGAAACTCTCAGCTTTTAAGAAATCTACAGCCATTTAAAACTGAGTTTTTCTTACAGTCTCCTTGTTGGAAAAGCTGAAGCTGTCCTCTCAAAAACAATCAGCAGCATCAGTTATCCGTTCACTTTGTTGAAATAAAGAGGTCAGGGTGATGGCAGGGTACACAAAGTGTCTGACTCTGACACTTGAGAGCAAAATTAGCCACAGTTCAACAATAAATAAGATTTTATCTTAACAATGGTCACAATCATTCCTTAAAGTGAACCTTGTTAGCTTAGTTCTCGAAATGTAACCAAATCACAGATGATCAGATAAAACAGTCTTGTGGGTAGTCATAGAGGGCATTAACTATAAGGTCCAAACAATTTAAGACCTTTATGTATTTTATGTGTTAAATATGATATCATAATTAATAAACTACAATAACATAGGAGAAGTCCTTATAATTCTGCACTGACATGAAGAACACTTTTCTTTTAGTGTCACACTGCAAACTGCAGACTAGCACTCTTGGAAATACCTTGACCAAACAAACACAAACAATTACAACATTATCATTTCAGGTATTCTTCAAATGTTCTGTTTTGTGTAATTGCACACAATGATGCTTTCATTCACCACTGAACAATGGTGTACGGTTTGTGTTTGGTCATGCGAGTTGGATACAAATGGTTCGTTTGACAGAAAATGTTTGAGAAATCTGTTTCTGTGGAGAGACCGTGGCTTTAAAAAGTATTGGGAAGTTGGATTGGTTTCACAGCATGATGAAGATTAGCCCGGGAGATATTTGTTTCTACCTTATTTATTTTAAAATTAAGAAGAAAAAAAAACAGCTACCTGCTTTTCACAGATTGCAGAGAGAACAAGGGCCATTTGCCACATGTCTTACTTGGAGGAAAAACAGGTTTGGTAAATAGAGGTAATTTGGACAGTTGATAACACATCTGAAACATGCAGAGAGGGCTGAACAAAAACAACAAATAAATAAATAAAATAAAAAAATAGTGCTCTGAATACAAAGGAAAGTAATTAGTTTTCTTCTCCAGCGTTTTTAATTCTCCATTCTGCAAGTCCATCACTTCAGTTGATCAAAAGACAACCCTTTATGGGGCAAGTGACCAGATTTGGTAACTTCCTTGGACGTTCAATATGTCCTCCCTGTGTCTGTCGTTGAGGTTAAAGAACCATGTGCACTTTGATTTAGTTTTTATATTAGTGCTAATATATCTACCTTACAAAAAAATGTCACTAAACAAATGTTCCAGGCACTTTATAAACGCTTTGTTACTGGTTTGCATTGAACTCCACTTTGATTTATTTCTTGAGATCAGTGCCAAAACCACTACCCCAAGAGAAATGTTACTAAATGAACTTGCCAAGCACTTCATAAATACTTTGTTACTGGTTGTGTATCATTACCTCAAGCTCAAATGTTTCTAAATAAATGTTTTTTGCAGTTTGTTACTTTTTCTTTTATTTATTAGAAGTTCCCTTTAAAAAAAAAAAAGAAAGAAAAAAAAACGTAGACGGGCAACTTTATTAATCTTGATTTGCAACTTTTTTTTTTTTTTTTTTTTGAGTCACAAAAGTAAAAGTATCTTTAAATATTCTTCAATAACACCCTAGGGTTGAAATTTTCATTTTCCAAGTATTTCAAGGCACCGGGATCTTTCTGCGTGGAGTTTACATGTTCTCCCCGTGCAACGTGGGTTCTCTCTGGGTTCTCCGGGTTCCTCCCACACAGTCCAAAAACATGTTGAGGTTAATTGGTGATTCTAAATTGTCCGTAGGTGTGAATGTGAGTGTGCTTGGTTGTCTGTCTCTAAGTGTAGCCCTGTGATAGACTGGTGACCTGTCCAGGGTGTCCCCTGCCTTCACCCTGAGTCAGCTGGGATAGACTCCAGCCCCCCCGCAACCCTAGTGAGGATTAAACGGTGTAGATGATGGATGGATGGAAGTATTTCAAGGAATGCCCTATAAAGGGTTAAAGCTCATATTCAAATCCAGATGACAAAAATATAGTTTTGGTTCTGTGCTTTTATAGTTATTGGTCTCTGTTATTTCCACTGGAACCCAGTTATAATGGAGGTGCAGCAGTTTCATCTAGAATAGCTGTGAAATTGTGAGTTAACTACTGATTAAGTTAAAACGTTCAAAATTGGTCTTTTAAAAAGGTGAATTAATGGTCCTTAACACTTAAAAAATAACAACAACAACAACAACAAATGAGCTAGCTTTCCCACTTGTCACTATTTCGGTAACTGCTTAACTTAAATGACTCATTTTAATCATTCAAATGGACGAATTTCATTACAACAGAAAGAAACCTCACATTAATAAGGGGCAGATTATTGTTGTTGAGGACGTTCATTCGGAGCCATAAAATGTGTACTGCATGCATATCACTGACTGTCATTTCTTGCTCAAGGTTGACTCTGGAGGGAAACAAACCTGCGACCTTCCAGCTAGAGAACAGCTTCTGTCATCCTCAGAAATATGAGGCCATATGTCAGGGCCTGAGAACCATTTGGCTCATAGTCAGACTCTGGGGAAAGTAACGCAGACAGTCCTGCTTTGTAACAACAACATTTAACATGAGCTCAAATGAGAAACTGTGTTGGTTTAGATTTTTGTGATTTTCTTTCCCCCTTATTGATTCATAACTGGTTCTGAATTACAAATGTGCCATTTACCGCTTACCGTGCTGCTGTTCACATATTATTTTGTCCTGTGTGTGTGTGTGTCAATATATTAAAACTCAGGACTGAAATAAACACTTAAACATAGGTTGCATAACTACCAGACACGACACTGGTGTCTCACTTTCAAATTTCATCTACAAACCATGACTCATATCTGTGTAGCCATGTGTGTGAAACCAAAACACAACATGTAACAAGATTAAAAAGAAATAAAACATTATTGTGCCTAAATCACTAATGCACTGTTATGACATTATTATGGATATGTAAATGCAGTGGGAGTTTCACCACTCATATTTCAGGACACGAGCTGGACTGCGGCACCTGGTTGCTCTCAGTAGGTAGCTCCATAATCAGCCGGAGGAACAGATTGTTCACTTATATTTTTGTCTTGTCATCATTTCCGGCTGCTGAAAGAATTGGCTGATCTTAGCACTGTTGGGAGCCAAAGCCCAGCCATTTTGTCAAACTTTCTTATGGAAGATGAAGTAAACACTGTTTACTAATATATACACTGAGTGTTGAGGACAAATTAAAACACTTTCCTAATACGGTGGATGCGGATTCCCTGTGCGTGACCGGCTGCATGTCTCAACAGTTTTATGGATTTAAAACGTTTTTCCTGTTCTATTCTGTCCACTTTATTCATCTCTCTTGACCTGTTTGTTTGTTTGTTTTACCTGGGAAACCTGATTATTTTTGTACAGTTGATATTCATCTAAATTAACGATAATACTTGATATATGAAAAAATCTCAACAGTCGCCTGCACAATGATATATTACCTGCTTATTTTATCAAATCAGCATTTATTCTTTGTTTGTGAGAATAGCCGAGAGACTGCGGCAGTGTTAAGAAATAGAGGAATAATTACATTTACCCATTTGCACAATAACCCCAGGACACCTCATTTTGGCATAGTACAATACAAAACCTATTGGTACTGAACTTCTGTGCAACTTAAATTACACAATCATTACTTATAATCAATCACCTTTAGTGCATTCCTGGTGGATAAATTAGAGTTTAATGTGTTTTTGTGATGGCAGCCCTTACAGTTATCACTGTTCTGCAAGCTTGTAAAAATGAGCATGAAGCTAAACTGCAGCTCAACAGTTATCTGAGGTGCGAATAACGGTATGGTGGTTAATCAGAAAATTGAAATCAGCGACACTGTTGTTGTATAGTGTTTGTACATGTCTAAGGACACGTGTAAACCTGTCACTGAGTAAATTCTGCCTGATCTGTGAAGCAGAGGAGAAGCTGGCACACATTGTCAACGTATGACCATGATAGATGAGTCCTTGTTAAAAGGTGCACTCTCCTGCGTTTTTCCACATCACCCACTGAACGCATGTGACCACTGACGGTGTTCTAATCATTCTAGATTAGAAAAGCGCTATTTCTGCATTTATCAACGATATTGTTTTCCTTTGCTGCTCCCCTGATTTCAGTCAAGGCTGTAAAAATACCCATGTGACACAAGAATCCGAGCGAATAGGTAGCTGTTAGATTGACTTAAACAGATTTGGCTAAATATAATCAATAGCAAAATACTGATCTTTGCGTTTAAAAACCTGTCCTCAGGGTTGTCAAATGTTTCTGCAGTGGTTCATATTCAGAATGTCAATACATTATAGTGGTGGTAATACAGGATATTACAACAGCTTCCCTTTGGCTGTAAAGTCTCATTAATTACTTAAAAACGGACAGTTCTGTGAACACGAGCCCAACAGATTCAATGGGGAAAAAAGTATTTACACTTTTTTGACTTTTTTTTTTCATCTTTTGCCTGCAGATTTGATCGCTGCTCCACCATACTGTAGACTACAAACTGGTGCACAAAACACACAGAGACATAAGGTCTCTACATAATATAAATATGTGTTTTTTAGAACAATGATATGATCAAAATGCGTCATCAATTGTAACCACATTAACCTGAAACCACATTAAATTACTCATAACCTGCAGTCCTTGCTTCTGCTTACTTTGGCCTTAAGATGAAAGGAGACAGCACACAAACCAGTAACACCCATAAACCCTGATAGATGTGTTCACTGAGGCGATACCAGCAGACGTGCAGCTAGAGACTGTTCTTGTAGCGTGGTATAAGAACATTGTTTCTTATTTGCCATCCAGCCAATCAGTGGGCTTCCCTCTGGGGTTGACAGTAACTCTACCTGTAGCTCAGGCTGAATTGGCACAAATGTGCACCTGAAACAGTTTTATAGATTTATGACAGATCATTTCTTTTTGTGATTTTATTTTTTATTTATTTAATCAGAAAGCTGTATTATAACTAAGAAGTTTTTCACAAGAGGGACCTGATTGCAAAAATGTGTTGCATTGCTGCATATATACAATCACAATAGTGCAGTTTGTGATAAGAAATATCTTTGCTGTTTAGATAACAAGACCTTATAGCTGATGAAGATACAAGCATGCTAATGCCCTCTAGTTGCCAGTGACGCCCTTTTCCTATAACTCACAGTGGTGTGCGCGATAACAGTCTACAGCGATGAACCTCAGAGCACTGTGGCAGACAGCATGCAGGTCGCATGAGCATACAGGATATTGCCATGGTGTGCAGTACGGCAGCATGCATAATGACTTTTTTGGTTTCATAGGAGAAGCAAGATCTGCTGCAGTGTTCAGTTTGAATCTTTAATTTCAGAGCAAGATATTCTACGCGGGTTTCATAGGACAATCTGCTGTCTAACCAAATTCATAGTTATTTATGTTGCTGGACTGCCACAGCAGTTAAAGTATGAATGAGATTAGGAACATTAAAGGTTCAACATAAAACTACTAATGTGAAAAACTCGAACAACAGGCAAAATGATGCAAATAATGGCCTCATCACCTGGTCATGGAAGACATGCACTATGGTCCTTGACGGAAGTTAACAATAAACAAGAAGAACCTTTAATAATGAAGCTATACACAACCAAAGGGAATGAAAATTTCTCAGTACTAAGTAGAATATTTCCTCCTATGAACAATCTAAAGCCTTTGAAAGACTGAAATGAAAACAAAGAGTACAAGTGATTTTCAAATAGCCAAACTACATGACGATGGTTATAAAATGATTTGTGAACACCAAGATTTTCTCAGTTTTGGATCTATGCACTGTGGCTATCTGCATGTCTGCATCATGGCTCTACATGGAAAAGAGTTGCTTGAAGACCTCGAAATCTGACTGTGAGACTTCACAAAGGTGGAAAAGGATACAAGCAAGTCGATAACCAACAGAAACATCTGTCAAAACACAGTTGCAGCAGTAATCAGCAGGTATAGAATGAATCAGTGACACAATAGCTGACCTCCTAAAATGATGCCACAGACAGGGAGCTAATTTCACAAACCTAGCTCTGAAAATAAGACTGACAAGTGCATCAGTCTTGGCACACGGGTTATGAATGGAAATCAGTGTTTCTCTAGCAGGTCAAATGGTGTAAAGGATGGTGCATGATGTCAAACTCTGTGGATGGCATCCATGAAAAGCACCCCTTGCAAACTGCTGAACTAAACTTTGTTAAAAGACAGAAAAAAAGATGTCTAATGCATTTTAAGGGCACACTTGTTGGCCGCAAGAGTGCAAGTTAATTCTGTCTGGCTCTGATAGGTTACATCATATTTGGTGTGACCTTGGCCAAGACTATCACAGTGAATAGATAGTCCCGAGAGTGAGACACAGAGGTGGGAGTGTGACGACATGGAGCTGGATGAGTGGAAAAGATGTCAAGAAGATGACATTTATAGATGAGTTCATGGATGCTTGTGGATATACTAAAATACTGTCTGACAAGATGACTTTGAGACTACAGAAGTTTGGCAGTCGAGGGATATTTAAACCTTAATGCAAAGCACGCTGCCAAAATCAGGCAAGTGCTTCTTCAAAAGATAAAAGTGAAAACTATGACCTGGCCAAGTATGTCATCTGACTTGTGGCCAACAGAACCACTTTTAGGGTGTTTTAAAGAGAAAAGTAGAACAGCGGGCTGCAAGGTGGGGCAGTGGTTAGCACTGTTGCCTCGCGGCAAGAAGGTCGCCGGTTTGCGTCCCGGTGACGACACCCGGGATCAATTGTGCTTAAACTGATATAATTCTGCCATGGTCTGGTCTAAAGCATAACTGCTGCAGGTGATCATCTGATGATCTTACATTGTGTAAAATATTAATTTGGCATACAATCTGCTTTTCAGAGGAATAGTATGATTGTGCTGGTAAATAAATGAAGACCAGCGCTGTCAAAACTTTCCTGCTCCACCTGAACTAAGCAGAAGGATGATTGGTTGTGACATAATTAGGACGACACAAATTGGAGACGCAATGCATCTTGGAGGTGCAACTGATTTTGAGGATTCTTCTTATCGGAGATCTTCATGTCAATGTAAGTAGTTACGATTTAGACTTGTTGCATGAGTTAAGTATGTGAGCTTTGCCCCTTGTGTCATGTCAGAATTCTGTTTATTCCCTCAATTGATCCATTATGTGGCAGTAGCGTGTATAGAAGTCAGAGACAAAGTTTTCCCTGTCATATCTGAGCTTTTTCTGGTACAGTTAAGTGAACTTTTTTACTAGCATTCTTGCTAAGGCTATAATTGATGCAATGTGTAGGGTTAGTTGGGGTGGTGCATTTGAAAGTAATAATTTCCTGATATTTGGTTGAGTTGTCGTGTTTATCCATAAATGCTTACCTTAAGAAGAGGCAATGCTCATGTTCCCTTTCAGGCTATTTTAATTTTAGAAACTACCACCAAACAGCTTATCTGTGTAGTAAACAAATGTCTGGAATCATGTTGATGCCAATTTTTTTTCAGATATATTTGGTATCATTGGTCTCTGTAGCAATCAACAACTGTTATCCAGCGAGTTGTTACCAATCATCAAAGTAGCAGAAATAAGAGTTTACCACCTCTGGAACTTTAAGAACAACATTAAAGTAAAAATGGGATGCAAAGATTTGTAAGATTATTCTTGAGTTGAAGTGACAGGTTTACTGTAGTGTAAAATTTCTACCGAATGTGTACTCTTCCCACAGAGGAACTTTTAGAATTGACTCATGGCAAACACTGTGGTCATTGACTATACTTTGACCCCTTAATATCAATCTTTTTCAAGCTGTTGGAGATCCATTTTATTTGAGTCCAGTGTGTTGCAGCAGGGAAACATCTAAAACCTGCAGGACAGTAGCTCACGAGGACCAGAGTTGGAGATCTCCAGGTAACAGGACAACAGCCATGTATGGGGTTGTTTCTCTCTGAGAACATACATGCAGTCAATTCACTGTGGATGTTGATTTTTTCCCTCATAATCTTTTCATTGCAATATTGTTTTCATGTAAATATGTTCATTAGAGTTCATGTATAGTCTTGACTATTGCATCCATGTACACTATTGATCTTGCACTTAATGAATGTTATCTTAAATCAGAAACTGCATATGCTGTAATAATTAAAAAAAAAAAATTATATTCAGTTCCCTTCTTAATTTATAGAAAAGCATTTGTCTCTCCATGCTTGAAGGAAATTTATAACATTTTTCCTTCTGATAGCTTGTTGAATTTGTCATTCACTCAAGAGCCAAAACAATTTTATTCATGAAGACTTTGTAGGCTGGCTCTAGCACATAGTGTTTTGTTCACAGAGGTAAAGGGAAAATTTGACCGCCAGTTGAACAGGTAACTTGTGTCATAACAATTTCCCCCCCTGAGAAATTTCTCAGGAGCCGTCACTGCATTTAAGATAGATTAAATTAAAAAAAGATAATGGTCTACATAGATAGGATACTTAAAAAAATTAATAAAGGGGTTGTAAACCTATAATGAAGCCCCCAGGGAGGCAAGAATCAAATGTTAAAAAAGAAGGTGGTCTTCAATCTGTAATCACTGTCTCTGTTTGCTGTATCTTGTTAAATTTACTTTAAATCTAAGACTTGCATCTGACTCTGCCTGTCAATGAGTATAATTTGTTGTTTATAAAAGTGCACCAGTGTTAATTTTAGTTTAATGTATTCAACGGTCTCCAAATTCAGTAAAGAAGTCTTTCCAGATAATAGTTACATGTACAGCTGATCATGTTATCATATGAGTTAAATCTGTGGAAAACAAAAATGTGATTCAGCTGAGGATTGTGATTCTACCATGATGACCTCTTGGGCAGATCACCCACCCCTATGAAGCACATTATTATGCTCCAAGAAACCACATAGCTGTGTGTTGACGAGTGATTGTAGGATTTTGGACAGACAGGACAGCTTAGGAGTAGGTCTACAGTTGTGAAGGTCACCAGTGTCAGCACCTTTATGCAATGGAAGCACACGAGCAATCCTCCCTATCAAGGGTATTTTTTCCTGAGGCAAAGGTTGCCTTAAAAATGTGTTCAAATGATGCACTACGAACAGGGGTGCTGAGGTGAAAGAGTCGTAGGTGAAAACGACGCTCACTAGGAACTTTTCTTCAATTTATATGTATTAGGGCATTATGTCTCTCAGAATATGTGACAGGTCTGAGAGAAAATTTGCTGTGTGGGAGGTGAGGACTAGAACAGAGGGAACTTTGTGATCTAGGAGTCTTGCCTTTGACAGTAGGTGTGGATACACTGTCAAACATTAGACATGATGTAATAGAATAAAATGTTAAAAGCTTCAACCATGTCACTTTTATTAACAATGGGCCCATCTTTGCCATTAATTACTGGTGGAAGCAATGTGGAGGACTTGCTCATCAAGGACTTTTATCAAATCAAACAGACATTTAGTCTGCAAAGGACCCAGTGCGTGCATGCTTTGTAGTTTATTGTATTAGCGTGCATTGAATGTGCACAATATGCAGAACAAAAGTTAAGAGTGTGACAGCCACGACAGCCATTCATTAAAACCCTCAAAGTAATCTGCAATCTCAGGTAGTCACAGTTATGTTTTTGATGTGATGTTGGAATAACCTGGAGAATACAGCTTCATTAGACTACGCCTTGGTCACCATTTCATAAAAGCAAGCGGCAAATGTCTTGTTGCCATAGTTACTGAAACACTAAATGTGAAGAGTGCCGATTGCTTGAGCCCATAAATATGCATTGACTGTACAGTATATAGGAGTGTGATTTCCTCCACAGACTTGCAGTAGAATAAAGCAAAGAGATTGTGATTCAGGTTTAACTGCAGGGTTGTTTGCCTTTGGGAGTCCAACCATGTGTGCGCTGCTTAAAAGAAAGCCAATTAAGGAATGGACATTCAAACTGGGAATACAAGAAAAGCTCGCAACTGCAGCTCCAGGGAGTAACACAATAGTTACACTTCCCTCTAATTACACTTTAATACAATTACTTGCCGAAGAAGATAAAGGTCTCCATACCTCATTCTCGTCACATGTCACGGGCTTCATATGTCACTGATTTACCAGTAACAAATGAGTATGTTGTTGTTTAACAGTCATTGTGAAGAATGTGGTGGAAACCTCTACACACTGTAATCCACATGTGTAATAAAAATGCAGTGTAGCGCTCCACAGATTATCATTCCCACAATATGCTGTATTGATACTATAAAGCTGTCCATCAGACTATTTGTAATCTGATTTTATGATTTTCAAGGACATGTGGAGCTGAGTTTGAATGTTAACTCGCTGGACTGTCATATTTGTGGCCAGCTCTATTGTCGTCCCTGAGATGAACAAAGATACCTGTCGTATCGCTGTGTTCCTGTTTCCCTGCTAACCCCAATAGGAGGTGAAGCCTTGTCCAGTTGTGGCTTTGTTGCACTCTCCTGTTGATGCATGCGATTTAGAGCAGTTCTGTGCAACACACCTATTCTGACGGTTAAGCTGCCATTGAACTTTCATGTTTTTGTCTATTTTATCCAAGCTCTCAAGGTTTTCTTTTTGTTTCGGTGAAAACAGCAGAGATTGAAACAGGGAGCGCTCAAGCAATAGGCAAACAAATATGAGTTGAAGGACTACTATTCAAGGGAAGTAAAAATACACTCAAAACATTGTGGTGCTTGAAATTTTGTGAACCATTTAGGATTTGATATGCTTCGATTTAAATTTGATCTAAAACAGCACTAGATTGTTTACACAAGTAGAAAGAGATAACCCTAAAAAATACAAATCAAAACAGTATGCACGACAACAGGTCAAATTTATGCAGAAATCTAAAAAAAGATTTAGGAAAAATATAAACTTATAAGGTCAATACCAACTTTCAAGCACCACTGTACATGCTGTGTAGAAACATCTGGCCAGTTGTGGGTGAAAACATACAACATGGAATTGTAGCTTACTACATGCCTCTGCCAGACATGACTGCAAAATATATTCTGTAGTGTGAAATACAGGTTTAATGTAACATTGTGTGTGTCAAATCTTTAAAAGGCTTCGGGCCTTAAGAAAAGTGTACATTTTTGAGTAACCTCAAGTGTCTGAAGCAATTTAATGATCAAATACTCCATTTGTTACGTGCCTTCATCCAAAACACCTCACACTGCTAAGAGAGAATACATTTTGGGGATGGTTGGCCCCTGAATCAACCAGGCTTAGCAACCAAATCAATATGAAGAACAATCTACAGTACAAAAGCATGTTAAGATCAAGCATCTATGCAGCACTCTAGCTGCAATGGTGTTCTCGCAAGCAAGGATGATTGCACCCTTTCTTACTTTTTATGTGAGACCTTCACATGTATTTCTATTCGCACACACAGACACATGCGCGCACATCCAAACACAAGAGAATAAACCGTCTCCAGCAGGAAGTAGCATGTGACCCTCCACCTCATCGCTTGCAATCGATGACTAACAGTGTTGCGTTTGCACTTAGCTTCTCTGACAACCGAGCCAGTTTTTTTTTTTTTTTTTTTCTTCTAAACAGCTGAAGCCTTTTCTACAGGGAGGCGGGTTTACATCAGACCTACCTAAGAGTCTGGATTAATATCCTGTGGGCTATGTTTGTTAGTATGAGGATTTCAAGTTTGTTGTTAACTTAAAAATTTAACTGATAAATTAAATAGGTACTCCACTATTTTCCCATGGTATTGATGAGTACGTCTCTACATGTGAAAACAGTTGTGTCAGTTGTGTGGGTTCAGAGGAAGCTATCCAATTTCCCAGTGTTGACATTTACCAGTACTGCGGGAAAAGCATCAGCTTCACCACATGTTCCACACTTGGTGACTCCTTGTGTCCTTTATAAAAACACCACTTTACTATGTTCATATGTACATTTAACTTAATATATCAATAAAGAGCTTGTTTAAATACAGGGTGAAAACAATCTTCATACAACACTAAATAAGGCCTGTCACAGCCCTCATCCAAGGACATTCTCGTCACATTTTATTTCAGAAATTAATTAACATTAACATCAACACGCACAGGTCAGCCTGACCCAACCAAGGTAATGTCACTGTCAGAATCTCTGTAGAGAGTCTTAAATGTCAGTAAACATCCCTGAACAGATGTCGCAGTCCATTTCTAAATATAGTAATACCTTCAGTTTTAAAACACATCATAATTTCCCTCACACCCCTCATTTATTGAAGTTCCGCCCTTTGATTTATTATGCTTATTACACTCAACATGAGCAGAGCAAATTCTTTTTTCTAATGTTTTGTTTTTTTTAATCATCGTTTTGAATTGGAATATTAGTTAGATGCACACTGACAACAGTTGCGAACTAGTGAGTGTTTAGAATAGGCATCACATCAACCAGTATCAGCATTAGTTACCAAGAAGCATTATCACCTTAGCTGACTGAAAATACTTTCCTGTGAGTCTGGCTGATTATATTCCGGAGATACATTATATCTAAATGATCAGTCCCACTGCACACCCCCCTGGCCTCATCCCACCACTCAAATTTGCAGATGAGTGTGGGAGGAAGTAAAGTGCTCTCTGCCTGTCTGCCTATAGGGCCATCCACAGGATGCTGGTGCCAGAGAGCCTCGGATGAAGAGATTCAAGTGTGCATATCGAAAGGCCAATGGAGACAGATGGAGGACAGGGACGTTTAGACAAGCCCCTCTCGTATCTCCTTTGAAAACATGTGAGGTATTTTTCTGCCTGTCATCGCCTGTGGTATAAATTACTGCTCGCCCAAAAGAAATGCCACACACAATGTAAGGAAGATAAATGGTTTGTATGCTGCTGGCATGGAACACTGGCTTCCTGTGTACATCAGTGATATTAGCTGAATGTTATTCGCAATGTCTCCACCTCAGACATTGGTCTAAGAATTATCAAGCAGACAAATGCCTGCCTGGTATATGTTTAACTCTGTTACATTCTTCATAGGTCTTCAAATCGTCTAAAACAACAACTGAGGATTCTTAAATCAAGCCATAATTCATGAGGAGTTGAGCCTAAATGGCTTGTTGGCGTAAATGAGGCTTTTCAAGTGCTGTTGCTTGGCGCAGCCTCTTGCCACGGGGACAAGCCTGATAAGCGCTATGGTAATGGATCAGAGCAAGGTTACAGCCATCATTTAGAAGACCTTTGATACTGATACACCTGATCATCCTGTAGCTATATCACTGTCTAATAGAATGTTTTAACTGCAGTAGACCTTGCAGTTGCTACTCAGGGAAAATAGCTCCACAAATCAACAATCTCTGTTCTAGTCGCCTATACAGCCGTTTAGGAGTATAACCATCAACATGGTGAGGTGCCAGTTTTATAATCTCCTTTACCGCAGGGATTAGTTTTGATGAGATGCTGTCAGTAGCAGCACCACGTGCATTTCTTTGCATTCAGCCAAGGAACCACTTTCATCTAAACCTCACAGAACCTGTTCAGTCAAGGAGCAATGATTCATCATCAACTTAAGGCCACGATTATCAGTCTCTACACAATTATAATGCATGGGCAATTTATCAGTAGCAGAGTCTTTATGATGCAAAGAGGAAATAACCTAATTAATCTTGGTAAGAAGCATCTCATCATTCTACAGGTTAATAGGGTTTGCAAATAGTCGATGTCAGCCAGGTAGGAGTTTAATGTTACCAAACCGATACACAGATTCAGTGGTGTTTCAGTTTGTTTACAAGTATGTAGGTTTCAGATATTTCACAGGGAGGCTCTTTTCTAAAGTTTACATGTGACAGTTCAGCTACAGGCTGAAAAGTGGAAAGAAAAATAACTTTCATGACTTCAGAATACCAGATTTCAAATGTTCACAGTTTCATCTGGAAAAGAAAATCGTGAGGTCAGCAGGGGCCAAAATGAAAACAAATCTGAATTCTGTTCGGTTCTGTAGGTGGGTTTTTTGTTTTATTTGTAAAAAAAAAAAAAAAGAGTGGTTCAAAGTTAACTCTTCATCTTGGAAACAAAAAGGAGAAGTTGTGCAGAGTTTTTAATCAAGTGCAATGGAACTGTAAGAGATGAGAATGAGGATGTTGAGGACCGTCTGATAATCTGTTATCTGCTATGGACCTTGTGATGACGTTGTTTTGTCAACTGCTGTGTTTAAGACTGAACTCTGACTGTCAGCTTTGAATTCAAAAGGAATCAGCAGCCCTTACTTTGTGAAACTGTTGGAATCCCACAAGACTGTGTGAGAATCCATCTTGCCAGATTTCAAACTATGCACTTGCAGGCGAACTACAGTACTTCAGACAAATCAACTCCCTATGAGAAACTCCCGATAACTACAGGTGTGTTTTAGGTGTGACAACAGTTGAACTTAGCCCATGAGAGACATCCAATCACATTTCAAATATATACATATATATATATATATATATTTTTTTTTTTTTTTGGTTTTTTTTGTTTGTTTTTTTTGAAGCGCCTGCCCTTTTCCAAACAGCGTCCAAGGACAACCTGTCAGATGGTTCTGTGTAACAAACCATCTGGCGCGTCAGGTTAGAGAAGTCCCAGAGGTACTTGCTTCATGATCATCTACAGTTCCATGGCAACTGAGCTAACTGAATCTCATGTCGAGGACCATGTCATATGATCAAATGTTCCAGAACAGCCACTAAGTGGATCCTGAGATGAGATTGTTCAGTGAAGTACACCCTGAAACTCTAGAGGAATAAACATCTCCCTCATATAGCCCAAAAATGCTGAAGTATATATATATATTTTTTATCAAATTGTTATGCGTTTTGGAGGGATAATGGCTTGTTTTATTTTGACTTCCACAACTGCTCTTCTGAAGTTTCTTTGTGGAGTCTTGGTCGATGTGTCTGTGGAGCTGAGTGAAGCTGCAGTGGCTTGGAAATTCTAAACATGTTGCTGTGATTGTGTGAATGTGGTTGCCTGTCTATATGTACAGTATGTATCTCTATATTCGCCCACCTTTCACCCAGTGCGTACTGGTGTAGGAACCAGCCGCCGTGACCTTCAACACGGTAAGTGGTTCAGCAAATGCATGGATGGTTGGATGCCCCTGACATAAACACGTTTCTGTTCTTACAAATGATAGAATCAATAAGGTGGTCTGTTGTGTTCAGTCACAAATGGCTTAACCATTCATATGTAAACAGCAACAAATCAAATATTCAGTCACCTTTATTTAAATACCACTTATCACTGCACATCCACTAATATGTCTCTTCACCTAATATTAGCCCATAAATGTCCATCTCTGGTGTCTCTTTTTTCACACTCTTCAAGTGACAAATTAATGTTTAAAGCTGCACTGCAAATTTTACTCGCATTATACATCCGAGCAGCACATTATGTTAGTTCTACATCATTATCTACAGGGTTTCCCGTGGGGACATTGCCCGTTCACCCCCAAGAAAAGAATGAAATTAATCATTTATTCCTTAGGCACCGCTGGGCCTTCTTCTTTGGTATCAGCAGTACCGCAAACCACCACCGCCCAGCCACACTAAGCAAGGTCATTAGAGGAAAGGAGGCAGCCTTTGGTCCACAGGGGCACCTACGTGGGTATTGGACATGATCCAGCAATGAAACATACAGGTGATGACAGAGAGTGAGAGAGGAAGTAAAAGAGACAGAGAGAGTCACAGACAGAGGTGGGAGGAGGAGATGAAGCGTAAGAGAGGCAGATAGGAGTCAGTGGGTGGAGGGGAGGGAGGGGATGGTCTGGGAGAGAGAGATATAGACAGAAAAGGATGAGAGCTGGGGAAGAAGGGAAGGTCTGTTATCTAGGGAGAATGGCAGTTGGGGGCTGCCTTTTCTGCAATGCAGCCATCAAGTTCTAATGACCTAATGCTCTGCCAGAAGGGGCGGAATGTGTGCATGAGCCATGAGAGTAAAGGCATCCACGTGGAGAATTACTGGCATGTGAAGTAAACAGAGCAGGGTGACCGCAGGTAGTCACACAAAAATAGATTGAGCTAAATGATGGATGCTTTGTGCTTTAAAAAAAAAGAGGCTTTCCACATTTCAGCTCAAACGGAAAGTTGAGTGGAACTCCAAATAAGTTTGAATGCTATAGAGTCCATCTACGGCATTTAAGCAACAGCATCAGCTGCAGTTGCTCTAAATTATGTCATAATGTAGTGTGAGAGTAGTTATAATGTGATACAGGTGCAAGAAGCAAATGAAAACATGAGAAGCTTGTATAGCTTTTGTTTTTGTTTTTTTTCCCCCAATGACGTCTTCTCTGTGCAATAACACAATTACAGCTCCATTACTATTTATTATACTGCATACTGACATTTGTATGTTCTTAGTACAATGTAGATTTTTATATTTTAAGCTTATACATTTCTACTTCTGTTTATCTACATAAATCTATTTTATTTCTACTGCTTAAGATTTGAATTGGAGCAATTGTAACTTAAGCGATTTTTACTTGGGAATCAATAAAACATTTCTGATTCTGATCTTTAATTTTAAAAAATATCTAGCCAATAACTAGAGCTGAAAAAAAAGACCAAATGTTTCAGTGGATGATTTTAGAGGTACATGCCATTTGGGAGGGCTGCAAGGTGGCTTGGTGGTTAGCACCGTTGCCTCGCAGCAATCTTTCTGTGTGGAGTTTGTGTGTTCTCCCCGTGCAACGTGGGTTCTCTCCGGGTTCCTCCCACACAGTCCAAAAGCATGTTGAGGTTAATTGGTGATTTTAAGATTTTAGATTGTCCTGAGGTGTGAATGTGAGTGTGCTTGGTTGTCTGTCTCTAAGTGCAGCCCTGTGATAGATTGGCGACCTGTCCAGGGTGTCCTCTGCCTTCGCCCTAAGTCAGCTGGGATAGACTCCAGTCCCCCCACGACCCTAGTGAGAAATAAGCGGCGTATAGAAAATAGATAGATGGATGGATTTGGGACCCAACAACTGTGAAAAAAAAAAATGGCACGACTCCAACATGTCCCCAACCAAATTCTCGTAGATTAATCGGAGCAACTGGACTTATAGTACTTGAGTTCCTTGAAGACATTTCATCTCTCATCCAAGAGGCTTCATCAGTTCTGACTGACTAGTTTGGAGTTCCAGATACTTATCCATTAAGACCTGAGTTTCGGTGTCAATTGGGGGTTCGTTGGTCCTCCCCCTCATTATGTGAGTTGTTAGTACTCCCCCTGCCACAAAGGGGTTCATTAGGGTCTTTTGTGGCTAGGTGTGAATGCGGTTTCATCTTCCGAGGGAGAGATCTTAGGACTGAATTGTAAACAGATGAGAGGTGACGCCTCAGACCTCCACCTCTGTTGAGGGATGGTCTTTCCAGTTTGATATAGATGCTTCTTTCACCCCTCTCTCAAACCATCTGTCCTCCTGGCCAAAACCTGTACGTTGTTGACTTCAAATGAGTCTCCTTTGTCCATAAGGTGCAGGTGGACTGCTGAGTCCTGTCCTGAGGAGCTGCTCTTCTCTGTTGTGCCATGTGCTTGTGAAGGGGTTGTTTTGTCTCCCTGATGTACAGGTCTGGGCATTCCTCGCTGCACTGGACTGCGTACACCACGTTTGCTTTAACTTTTGTCTCGGTGTCTTGTCCTTAAGGTGAACCAGTTTCTGTCTCAGGGTGTTGGTGGGCTTGAAGTGCACTGGAATGTTGTGTTTATTAAAAATCCTCTTGAGTCAAACAGCAAATATTGGTCTGTGTGAGTGGCTTTCCTGTAGATCTTCATGTCCAGGCTTCTGTCTTCTTCTATGTGCACAGCACAGTCCAAGAAGGCCAGACACAGACAAAGGAAACTCATTTGAAGACAATACTGTACCGAAATTGAAACCGAAACTCAGGTGTTAATGGCTCCTTAGGATATAAGTATCTGGAACTCCCAACTTGTCAGTCAGAACTGATGAAGCCTCTTGGATGAGAGGTGAAACGTCTTCAAGACAAACTCAAGCAAGTCCAGTTGTTACGATTCATCTACAAGAATAACCATGACCTGGATGACTGAGAATCTTCACAGTCGTGTCACCAACCAACGTGGATGTTAAACATGACACTGACATTTAACTTACAATTTTAAACGCTAAAAAAATTGATTCAGAAAAGCACCATCATTTATATTACAGAAAAATGCTTTTTGCAGTGACGCTCACATGCTGGAGTTCTTGACTGTCCGTGATACTGACAGCAGTCTGAACTGAGGATTACAATCCCTCATAAGTCTGTGTTAGTCTTGTGACCTAATGGGTGTGTTGGAAATAATTGATGAAAGCAAGAAAGAAGTCTCTCTGACAGACGCTGCCTGCTGGATAACATGCATGGCAGATGACCCGAAAGGGTTTTTGCTTTGTTTTTGACAAAATTGAAGCAGGATAAGTTGAAACTGAACCAATAAGAGAATCATAAATAGCTGTAAAAACTTGCCTCTATTCTCAGCATGACATTGTAGACTCTGCTGCATGTGCTGCAGATGAAATCTGCACCATATGGAGTCTGGCAGTTGGGGTTTACAGTGGATCTGTATTACAATCATGACTTGGAGCTTTAAATCTCTCTACTAACAGGCCATGCTGGGGCTTCTTGCACACTGTGTCAGCATTTTGGGAGAAACACAGAAGGCAGCCCATTTCTATTCTCAGGTAATTAAAGACTCTGACCTCCATCGCCCGGCCTTGGAGACTCTGGGCGTTTGAAGAAAGGGTCAGGGCATTACATGTTCACTTCTCCCCACAACAGACCTCTTGGAGGAGTTGAGCTCCAAGGAACTCTCTCTGATGTCAAGGTGTCCTCACACTAGTGGTATGTCCCATTGAAACACAACTGTGAGGCTGTGTTCAACCCAAACACACTCCCGCATTACCACAAATGCAAGCGGTGGCAAAATGAGAGGATGAAATACAAAAAGGAGCTCAAGCGTTTACAATATATCCACAAGTTGAAGAAAAATCTGACAGGGAACATGAAAAACGCTGAAACACAAAGTATGGCGTCTATATTGCTGCCAGTGTGTAGAAAATGATTGCTGCTTTGTCCTCTGATAATATTGGAATATTGATTTCTGTCTTTGTTATGCTCTGCTGAATGTCAGTTGTTGGGCCTTTTATGACACGTCTAACAACAACCCTGAATGATTGACTGAACTTTTAATGAATAATTAAACTGGCATCACAAACACAGGCATCAGGGACAGGGCAGACTATACAACACTTATTGCCTAATATACTTTTGATGGACAAAACACTTCAAACCAAATCTGTAAAGCTGTAGATAAACAGTATGGAGGTATGAAAGCTCCCAAAAAGGTGGGTGCCTAAGTTTTAGGAACTTTTGCTAACTTTGGTCCGACATTGACTTTAAATTGACCATTCTTTTTTAATCTACCTTGTTCCTTGCCTTTATCACTTTTTTACTAATTTATTCTATTTTATACATAGAGTTTGATTCCATTCGATCTGAACTGAAGCATTCACCCACAGACACCCAGGGCAATGGGCGGCAAGGCATTGCTCACCTGGTAACGCAAGGGAGCCATTGTGGAATATAGAGTGGATTTTAATTATGCTGCTGTTCTAGTTTTCACTCGAACAGAGGGCCATTAATTCAGAGAGACAATCATGCCCTGGCCCTGTAAGCCTCCCACGAGATAAAGGCACATTGCTTTGACAATGTCAGCTTTGCAATAAAAGATCTCATGCAACATATTCAGTGAGGAGCGACACATTAGTGCAATTCTGCCTGACAATGAGCACATAACATTATCCATACAATCAACCCAATAACTGTTTTCTGTGCAAATGAGCGAGATTGCTATTACTGATATGATACCTGAGAAGGATGACAAAAACACAGCGCTGCGCTCCCATCCCTCACTGTGACATTCATGACACTAGTTATTGTGATGGTTTTTGCAAAGACACACAGACACGTGAAGCAGTGTGTAGCAGTACGTATGTAATTTAGGGAATGATTTTGAATTTACATATTTATACACAAATATTTGTCAAATACAGCACAGTTCAAAACGCATAGGTCACATTTGTATTTCGAATTCATAATAAAGCTCATGTAAGTTTTAATACAAAAGCTTCATGTAGGCCACAGTATAAATAGTCTCAAACACTGTTGCTGAATGTAAAGGAACTTCTGAGAGAATCTGGCATGAAAGCGGTGTTGCTACACTTGCTGTGGCCTTTTACTAGCACTCAGTAAGTATTGGTACATCATCTGACAAAAAGATTTGGAGTTTTCTTCCGCCAAGATTAAGAAGTTAAGACCATGTGAGAGAAGGCTGCTAACAAGAATCTAAGGTGGCATTTGACAAAGATAAGTGCTGGCAAAACCTGTCTGTAGATGCAATCTGTGGCCTTTAGAAGTGAAATATTAGGTTTGATGCCCATTGCTGGTCTCCTGTTTTTTTGTCAAGCAAAAAAAAATTAAAAAACGGATTATAACTCTGCTGTTGTGAGGTACTCGAGTTTTGCTCAAAGATAAAGTTATTGTTATCTTTCTACACATATAACACAATATTTTAGACCGTAAATTATCCAACGGACAATACACTCTGGAAGACAAAAGCCATGTGTAAAGAGGGCAGATATCCAGCAAGATTATAAACGGTGCACTCAGGAATTATTTACATTGACTAAAGCAAAAACCTCTAAATCTGCAGCAGAACTAGGCACAGCCTGGCTCAACGTTTGTGAAAATGTGTCATATATCACCCCACTTGGCAAGGTCCTACATGCACAAGCACATATTTTTCACATTTATACTGTTTGCCTTGTGATGGTCACAACGAAGAATACAATTTGCTGCTGTGATAACTTTCTAGAAAAACCTGCTGTGCTGTGTTTTGGTGTTTGATAAGCCTATAAACTGATGACTGTACTCAAACTCGACCTTCAGGATTAAATTTCATTGTCTCGTGGCATCCTGTACCTGTGCAGCACAAACATGCCTGTGTGTGTGTGTGTATGTGTGTTTTTAATGTGTCTAGCAGATTAAAGACAATAATATAATGTAGTGATGCACGATATTAAAATTTCTGGCCAATACCGATATTAAGATGTCTGATATCACCGATAACCGATATTACCGATGTCGATATTCAATTGTTCTGTTCTGTATGTAACAAAAGTAAAACATATTTAAACATCCATCATCTATACACCGCCTAATCCTCATTAGGGTCGTGGGGGGCTGGAGCCTATCCCAGCCAACTTAGGGTGAAGGCAGGGGACACCCTGGACAGGTCACCAGTCTATCGCAGGGCCACACTTAGAGACAGACAACCAAGCACACTCACATTCACACCTCAGGACAATTTAGAATCACCAGTTAACCTCAACATGTTTTTGGACTGTGTGGGAGGAAGCCGGAGAACGAATGCAAACTCCACGCAGAAAGATTCCGGTGCCCCTACCGGGACACGAACCGGCAACCTTCTTGCTGCGAGGCAACAGTGCTACCAACTGCGCCACCCTGCAGCCCTATATTTAAACATATTTTAATGTTTAAGTCCAGGACCATTTAAGTAAAAAAAATCTGTGAAATAGCAGCAATATCAAATGTAGAGACGAAAGCGGTAAAGTTAGACAATTATCAGTTTTTCACATCGGCTAAATTTGTTCATCGGACTGATACCGATATATCAGAAAAAACACTAATATTGACCGATACCGATGTGGTCGCCGATATATCGTGCATCCCTAATATAATGTATGGATGTAGAATAGCCACAAGAATTGATCTAAAATTAAATTGTGTTAAAACCAAAGCAAGGGGCAGATTGCATTTGGAGTAGACTATGAACACTTCCTCATGTACAAAACCTGTGTAGCCATTTGCGGCAGCATGGTGGTGTTGTGGTCAGCACTGTTGCCTCACAGCAAGAAGGCTCTGGGTTTGTCCCTGTTGCTCAGCTGGAGCCTTTCTGTGTGGAGTTTGCATGTTTCCCTTCTGCCTGCCTCTCCCTCACTGCGGGTGCTCTCTCCCATCCAAAGACATGCGCGGTAGGTTAACTGGTGTTTCTAAATTGGCCGTCGGTGCTAGCGTGAGCATGTATGGTTGTTTGTCTCCCTGCGATGAAGTGGTGACCTCGCCCAGTGTAAGCTGGGATGCACTCCAGCTCCCCACAACCCTCCACAGGATAAAGCGGGTACAGCAAATGGATGGAATCATGTGCAGGCACTGGTTGTCTTACTTGTTGGATCATGTAACCATCTGTGTATTGACATAAAGATGAATGTTTTTTTAAAGATTAGCTTGTCATAGTTGTGCTTAGTTTATATCCTTGTCAATCCTTGTTTTGCACTGCAGTAAATAGCAAAAAACATATCCAATTTCATAACATATTTTTCTCCATATAAAAAGTACAAGTGAAAGTCAGACTATCTTCAAGACTTTTGCCTTTTTTTTTAAATGTGACATCAGACCAGCTTATACCAAATAAATAAGGTCAAATAATATAAGAATAAATACAGCATAAAATGCAATTTTGACAAAACACACAACAGGTGCACTGTAATTCTTAATCCTGTTGCAATACTACAAGCATCAAAAAGTCTAATTCAGATACCTTAAAGATTTCCAAAGTATTTTCGGTTGCCTTTGTCACCCGCAATGCTTTAGGGAGAAAGTGCTCTGAATCAATTACACTCCTCCCTGCAGCATTCCCTACCATGTCCTGCTGTGGGCTCTGGAATGCAGTAACTCACAGCCATATGCTAATCAGACTCCCATATGTCGCCTGTGAGACTATCAAAGAGCCCGGAGGACCCAAAGGACAGAGGACGGTGCTGAGACTGGGCTGGGTGGTGCTGGATAAGAGGCAAGTTGCTGCCCTGTGCATGTCTTTGGGTTGCAGCATGGAGAGAGAGAGACAGGGCAGTGACTGGGACAGTCTGGCTTTCAGTGTACTGCCAGATGGAGAGATTGCCTGCGGACATTCGCACTTAGTGGGAGACTAGTGCAAATATACTGGTGCCAGAGAGCATCCAAAATAATCTCCCCTTTGCTCAACGTTCTTTTGACTGTAAAAATAGCTTTCAACAAGGTTGGAGCTCTTGAACTTAGACCGTCTGTAATGTCAGTGGTGGTACAAAATCAATCAGCACAAACTGTAATTTTAGGAAGTTGCTGAGATTTCAAGCTTTGAAATGTACTTTTTCACTCACATTACTCAAGCCAATTCTTTGTGATTTAGTAGGAAAACTATGCATTGATTTCATGACAAAGTTCTCTCTGCCTACACAAATTCTCATTTGCTAAATGATGGAAGACATTACAGTGACCCAGCAAATGCTGTCACAGGAAATTTGAATTATAAGAGCTATGAAGCCTTGCTCTCTCGCCAAGGTATTTAATGTTTTGCATTGTGCTGTATTGTGTTGCCTCTTCACAATTATGATGGGTCTCTAGTCCAATTAACAAGCTTTTTGTTTGTTGTGAAAAATTGACTTCACATTTAGTGTTAATTACAGGCTGTTGCTGTAAGGTGAACATAGAGATGAGGCCGACGGAAGTAGCCAATTACTTTAAGCTCCTTAAAAATTAAAGTCTGCTTTAAAGACTTCTGATCTCCCACATCTATGAAAAACACCACACACAATAGCAAAGGAACATGCAGTATTCATGACGACAGAAAGCAGGTATGAGTGCGAGGCGAATATACATGTGACCTTGGGTGAAAAACCACAAATGGATAGGAGAGCAGGGTGAAGAAAAAAGTGGCAAAGAGAATGAATCAGTGAGCTGCACTTCATGCTTGGAGCTGCTGAGTGCAGTTGAGCTTCAGAGTACATTAAGACTCTCCAGACAGCCCACAGGCAGAGCTGCAGACCTGACAGCAGAGGAGCACTTGGGGTCGCGGGATACTCTGCGGCCTCAGTCATAAGCCGTGCCCCACATGCTGTCAACATCGCAGGACTGAAAGGTCCTTGGTTTGAGGCACACAAGCACACCTCCCTCAGCGCACAAATAAAAGTATCCAGATAAGCTCTCAAAGTGGGAGAGCCACACTTACAGGGCTGAAGGGTTTTGTTTGTTTGTTTGTTTGTTTTTTTGTTTGTTTGTTTGTTTTTTACAAAGTGCAAACTAATCCAGCTTCTCAAATTACTTAACAATCATTCTTATGTAATTGCATTTAATAAAATTCATTGCAAAGCATGAGTGTCATGTTGGGTGGTGTACGCTGCTCTCCAAATTACATTTTGTTTTTTCTGCACTTGTTCCTAATTGAGGAATAGCTGTATTTGTATTTAGCCTTTCCTTCTATCAAAAGTGTTTCAGTCCATTCGTACTCCTGGAATGCACACACATTCACATGCACAAACACAAATGAAACTTTACGTTTTTTGGTGAGGTGTAACAGCAGAAAATGAGATTTGACACCACACTTAAGACAGCTCAGAAAACACATTTTTGAAATTGTAGTATTGTCCATCAGTCTTGTGTGAGGGAAGCAGATGATAAGCACATTAAATTACCAATGAGAGGATGTAGTTTAGGGTTAGAATTACCTTTCTGTGGACATATACGTGTGTGTGTAAATTAATTATAGCATATGTATTGATACCACACCAGAAAAACTAAAATGGATCAGTTTTGCATGATAATGTGAAAAGTCTACCGTTAAAACAACATGCTATCAATAGTTTAATAGGATATACTCATATTACAACAGCTTATTTTCAGGTTATTATGGCATACAAACTTATGTCGTTATAACAAGAAACTTTAGCTGTTATAACAATATACTATTTATCTTGTTATAACATGAAACCATGGCAGCTTGTTGTTTTAACATAAAACACTTCAAATATTAAGGTGGTAACTTATATGTTAGAACTTGAAACGCATATTTAGGTTGAAATATGGCAAAATTTTGCTGTTATTGACAGAGAGGGATGATACTGTGATAAGTATACTCACACAAAGGATTTAAAATGCACAGGATCGTATATAAGGAAGAAAAAGTCCAGCTGGAGAAGCATGGAAGGGTCCATGAATACATGACTTATCACAGTATTATTTATCCAGTTCAACAGCAGCAGAGTGCCATCATTCCTCAACCCAAGCATGAAGCAAAACTTAAGGAGAGCTCAATCAGTTTGTATAAATGACTGGCCTTCCTCAATGTATCTACTCTCTGGGTTGTTACACTAAAACTGATCACGTTATAACATGAGGTTTAACAAGTTATCACCTTAAAACGTGAAATGTTTTACATTTTAACAATGAGTTAACATGCTATAACATAAAGGGTTGCTCATTATAACAAGATGGTTATGACTTTATAAGTTGTTATTGTATGTAATAATAATAATAATAATAATAATAAGAAGAAGAAGAAGAAGAAGAAGAAGAAGAAGAAGAAGAAAGCTATTGTCATGATAATAAACTTTTCATGTAATACAAAGCATTTTTTTCTAAAACATATTATTGGCACATTGCAGATCTGTATAACATAACAATTGCAACACTTTTTACAATATAAGAAACAAATACTGAGCGGTCTAAAATGATTTAATGTACAAGAAGCACTGTGTTTTTGGTTTCATTTCCTTAATATATATATTTAAATAACTTGCTGCAATTTGTGCTTGACCTTAAGTCAATGGCCAGATCCAATTTTTTTATTTTTTTAATTTTTTCGCGGTCTCATCAAGCCAGGTAAAGCCCTGGTGGATATGAGGCAGCAACTGTGAACTGTTAAGCGCAGGGCAAAACAACATGTACGGCTGATCTTTTTGAGGCTGCTTGATAATTGATGGCTCATCGACGTCAGAGCTCGCTCTGTGTTTGGATCTGTTCAGGTTGACGATAATTTGGATTGGGTCTAATTAGCCTTGGACTTAGTATTGACTGTCGTCAGGTAACTTCCTAATCTGGTCTGTTTGGTTCTTTGTCTTTTAATATTGTTTTTTTCTGTTTTGAGCAATTGATTTGAGAGCACTTGGTTTGTTGTATTGTTGTACTATTGTATATTTGTTGAAAGGGCGTGCTTGGGTTTATTTTGTTCAGAACCTCTACTCCAAGCCTTCACCCAGAGCACTGTGTGATCAGCGTTCTGATAAACTCGTGGTATAATGTAGCCTAGTCTGATGACTGACAGCCCACAGAGCAAAGACTGCAATACAGAAAGATTCTCATGCTTACCAATGGTGCCGTGGCGTTATGAATATCTCAGCATGTAAACCTTAACAAGGCCGCGATTATCCCTGATGAAACGCCCTGAGACAGGAGAGTCTTTAGTTGTAGATTTGTGAGTAACTCTCCATCTCTTTCTTATCCTGTTGTCATCACAAAATATTCTGAGCCTGTGAGCCCATTATCATCCCATTTATCATACTATCAGACAACACAGGCGATGATGAATATTTGAGCAGGGACAGCTCTGCAAACTCATTGCAAAGTAAGTCAGGTCAGACCGTCTGAATTTATGACCCTCTGCCATTGTTAAAATAGGTCACATTATACCTGGGTGGCCACATATTTCTATGGCCTGGCACTGCTGGCCCGTATCTGGAGGGCTCTGGTATGTTGCATGTCCATAAATATATCGATAAATTAAATCCCACTGAATGTTTTTTAAACCAGCAGACAGATAACTGATACTTATTAGTGTTTAATATTTAGACAACCCTACCTATGATTGGAGCCTCTGGTGGTCAGTGCTTTGGATCAACCTTGGGAGAGAAGTGACCCAGAATTCAAATGGTAGCCCATTAAACTGTATCTCCAGAGCAACTGAGGTGCTCAGTGGGGATTTTATATCTCGGGACTTTGAGTCCAGCTTCACCAGGCAGCAAAGGCTGTCATGTGCATGCATATATTCCACATCTAAGTTCAAAGCCCTCGTAGGGATCCCTATGAGCCATAATACAGTATAATATTGTCTGCAATAAATCAAGCATGAGCACCTGAGAGTCTGTCATCTTAAGCCAAGAAAATGCCAACACAAAAAATGTATCAGCCTAATTGGATGAAAGAGTGTCTTCAGTGTATTGTGTTTTGGTTTGAGTACCGAGTGTCTGAGTGCCATTAATCAGACCCAAATGATCTTTACTGAAGTGAACAGCAGGCTAACAAGTGAATGAGCAGCAAAAACGATAAAAAAGCCATCATCTATACTGTTCATACGTTGAGCAAATGGCAACAGTTTTTATGCAATATTTAACAAACACATTGATTTGAATAATTTGCAAAGTTCAAAATGTTGGGAATGGTTTCTGTATCTGCAATGGTGTCGTGCATATTATAGAATTCTCATGGAACATTTATTGTATCTTTTCTGAAAAAAAAAAAAAAAAAAAGGTCGCCTGAACACTAGAGTGGCGTTAATTAACACAACTTTACCAAAATGTCCTATTGTATAAAACTGCACATTATCTTATTACATTTCTGGTATCACTGCAGGTATAATTAAAGTGCCTATGAAAAGTATTCACCTCCCTTGGAAGCTTTCCATTTCCATTGCTTTTCAACATTTAATTATTTTAATTTGGCTTTTTAAAAAAAATAAATTTATTTTTTTTTTAAAAAAAAGAAGAAGAAAAAAACAAAGAGAGAAGAGAAAACTGATATTCAAAAATGTATTAATTAAAAAGGTGATTGCATAAGTATTAATCCTCTTTAAAAATTACTTTTGTAATTCAACACATGTCAAGTTATTTGGGTTTTGAACTTCAATTGTCTGCCTAAACTCCACTCGGCACTGAAGACAACAGAGGACGCTGGTCAGCTCCACTCATTTTCCATCTTTATTTCATCTTTTCAACAATGGAATCAGATTGAGGGTTTGTTAGTTGATAATCTTAAAATAAAAATGCAAACCCATATAAATTAATTAATCCATCAACAATTAAAATTTTCCATTTTAATAATTCCAAATCAAATGATTGGCAAACACGTCATGTAATTCATTAAATAAACCAAATCCAGAAACCAACATCCCAACACAACATAAATCAAATGACCAGTTACAATTTTATCCTTTAAATTCATTTCAGACTGTCTATACATACCAGCGGTGTCTCTGCAGTCATCAGTACAATGAAGATTTCTGACCTTCCTTCCTGCACTGGCATGAACGGCAAACAAAGACAGCACACCTGCCCAGGACCCACAAATGAAGCCTTCCTCTCCCTTCAGGCCTGAGCTGACACATCTATCAACTCAAAATGGCAGCACTGCCCTCTTGCTGCTAGTAAATTAAGGAACTAGGTGAAAAATTAAATAAATAATAGATACATATACACACAGCATAATAACTCGATTCATAACTTAACAACAGTTGTAAATCTACCTAAAGCAGACCATCCTCAAAAACTGAGCAACTAGAAAGAAGATACTAGTGATGAAGGCCACCAACACACCTAAGACCCCTCTCATGGAGCTACAAGCTTTGCAAGCTTCAGCTGTGGTGGGAGAAACTCTGCATACAGCAACTCCTGCCTATTCTTTAGCAGTCAAAGCCTTACTGGAGGGCAGCAAAGAGAAAGCCACTGTTGAAAACATGTCATAAGAAATCTTCAATTCAAGACAGTGTGGCCATCAGACTAGACACATCATCTCAAACACTCCATGCCCTCCGTGAAGCATGGTGGTGGCAGCAATATGATGTGTCCATGCTTGTTGGCAGCTGGCCTTGAATGGCTTGCAAAGGGAGAGAGTAACATGAATGCAGCAAAGTACAGGGAAATCCTGTGAGGACAACCTGATGCAGTCTGCAACCGTGATTTGGGAGAAGATCTGTTTTCAGCAAGACAATGACCCAAAGCGTAAAGCCAAAGATGCACAGAAATGCTTTAAAGGTGAATGTTCTGAGTGTCCGAGTCAGAGCCCAGGGCTCTATTCTATTGAAAAAGTGTGTCTGGACTTTAAAAGAGCTGCTTAGGCTCAATATGGAAAATACTGGGGTAGGATTGCAGCGTCCAGACATGCAAGACTCAATGCTGTAAGTGCACCAAATAGTCTTATAAATATTGACTTGAAGGTGGTGAATATAACTTATTTTATTTCTTAGATTTTTAATTAGTTGTTGTTACTTTGTAGAAATCAGTTGTAACTTAGACATGAAATAATCCATTTTGTACATTTTTGTCAAAAAAAACAACATTTTATGATTCAATGTTGAAAAGCAATAAAATGGGGAAACTTCAAACGGGGGTGAATACTTTTGTTAGGCATTGTATGTATGAAAAAATGTAAACGTTTGAAGAACCATTGTGCTAAAAACTGAGGCTGTTGGACATTTACATGTTTCAGTGGTTAGTGTTAGTGAAGTTATTTAACAGGTCTCACAACTTGACGTCTTTAAGATGTTTTGGAAATGTATTAAAATAAATTCTCTTTCATGATAAAAAAAAAAAAAAAAGTAGAAATTTGACATTTACTGATGTGTATTGTCAATGAACCTAATTATATCAAAGGTAATTGAAACCCGTCTTATCACATAGTGGGAACCCAGTTTCACTGAATGATCAAGAAGTCCCATTTAATGGCTTCTGCAATATCTCCCATTTGAAGTCAGTATCCACGGGGAGTGTCCTGGTTTGTGAGACACATAAAGAAGAGTTCAAAGCCAAGGCCAAGGAGAGAGTCTGTCAGTAAATAAGCCCTGAGATTAACGCAGTTTACTTCACAGCGTATACTGTAGACTCTGCGCTCCAGCTGTAGACATTTGATGCATTTTGTATTTCACAGAGATCCACTAACAATGAGGGTGATTTTCTAGAAACATTGAATGTACAGCTGCACAATTATATAGTGTATAATTATGAATAGTTTGTCATTGTGTCCCCACAGTGGATAGTGGGGAACATAGAGTTTTTGTTATTGTCAAAAAAAACCTTCCCTCAATTTTCCTTTGCTTTGTGTGAATGATTTTAATGCACAGTTCTTAAGGTTTACAGACAATTTATTTTAATCATGATTTACAGATTGTTGCCCATAAAGTTGGAATAAAATGAAATGATCGTGACAGTGTGATATGTTCTTGATAGATAAAGTGTTTATCTTCTCAAAACTTTATTGATGTCACAATATACATACAATACATATCACAGTAAAAATTATACCACAATTAACTTTTGCAAACTGTGTGTTCAGCCTTAAACTAAATGTGAGGTATTGAACAATAGGATTCAGGGTTTCGTTTCAATTTTTTAGCCTTGGACAATTTAACAGGAAACAAATGTTAAAGTGGATTTCATGCATAAACTCAGTCACTAATATTGAGTCTGGCCACCCCTGACATGGATCAGTGCATTAAGACATGGTGACATTCTGTCCACAAGCTTGTTAATGGTGTCAATGAGCAGGACGTCCCACTCTTCAGTCAGATCCCAAAGTCAGAATGCGTTTCACTTTGCACCTGGTCAAAAATGATTGCTGATGTGTATAAATAGAAATAAAAAGGAATGTGTCTGAATGAAAAGTTATTCCAACTTTATGGGCAACAGTGTAAATCCCATCTGTAACATCAATCATGAATTTGATTACAAAGTTAAATTGTTTTTAAAAACCAAACATCCAAACTCAAAGAAAACAGCATTTTATCAAAGTAAAGTCAGTCTTCCTAATACTAAGTCATTTTTGTTAAATTCACTGACTACCTCCTCACAATGTGCCAGCTGTCAATTCTGTGTGTGCACTGAGAAAACCAGCTGATATCTGTACAAAGCCCCGACTCTGTAAATGTAAATGGCTTGTGCACATTCATGCTCGTGCACAAGACACAGAGAAAGTTAAGAGAAAATCCGACACATGCTATGCCAATATGCAAACTAGCTAAACATCAACAAAGAACCACGGATTCCAGCGTTAAAATGAGACTGCACCTTGATGTTACATGAAAAACCAACCCGTTACCTAAACAGTTCATTTCCACAGGCAGTGCCTCTGGTTAATCAGAACTGACAACACTGATCACTGCTCACATTCTAACTATTCAAACTGCTGTGCACCCAAAATGTTTACATTTCATCTTCTGCTGTTTTCATTTTTGTGTCTGATCATATTTACCAGCCACTTCAGAATTACACGCACACATTAATTAGTTTTTATTGTCTTCTGCTGTGCAGAATTAGCCCTCAATGTTTACAATTGCATCGCACAGCATGGGCTGTATCATTTCTTGAGTGGGTAATTGTACATTTGGTTATGATTTGTACTTATTACATCAATGTCATAGCAGAAATCACAGTAATACCCTTCCAGTGATTACTGCTACGGTAACTAATGATTTGCCATCCTGCTCACTGGCACACTCCCACAGTTCTCCCAGTGGAGAAATGATAAACTATGCATCTCAATTCTTTGGTTTTGGAGAATGTAAGACATTAAAGTTGCGCTGACTTTATTTCTACAGACTTTTGATGAAAGTACAGCTGGTACAGAGACAAAATAGACGGAATTGATGGGTTGGTAGGAAGAGCCAACAAGCTTTTTAGAAGCAAATGGCAGTTAAATGACTCATGGCAGTAGGAGGGACCTCTAGTACTCAGTATCAATAACAAATCATTCATAATCAGAGCTCAAAGAGAGTGATTATTCAGTGGTGGTACAGTGAGCTGTGGGTACAGGCTGCACATAAAGCTGGGGTTGGAGATATTACCATGTGTAAGAGGAGTCGAGTTAGCATGACCTGAAGCTCATCTCCAGATCTCCTTCTAACAACAGGAACTTTTGTACTTTTATACATCAAAATGAACTGCACGTGACATCACTTGAGTGACAATCCAAATCTGGACTAAATTATCCAAGACACTCATGCAGGACCAATAATGAACAAACACTTGGGATGGGAGTGTTTCAACTGTTCTTAGACACAGAGAGACTTTCCTCTTAAACATTTATGGGGCAAGTGACCGTATTTGGTAACTTCCTTGGACGTTCAATATGTCCTCCCTGTGTCTGTCCTTGAGGTTGAACAACCATGCGCACTTTGATTAGGTTTTATCTTAGTGCTAATATCACTACCCTACGAAAAATGTCACTAAACAAATGGCACTTTATAAACGCTTTGTTACTGGTTTGCATTGAACTCCACTTTGATTTATTTTTTGAGATTAGTGTCAAAACCACTACCCTAAGAGAAATGTTACTACATGAACTTGCCAAGTACTTTATAAATATTTTGTTACTGGTTGTGTAAGTGTCAATACCTCAAACTAAAATGTTTCTAAATAAATGTTTTTTGCAGTTTGTTACTTTTTTTTAATTTTTAAAAAATTGCCTTTAATTTTTTTTTTTTTTAAAACGGGCAAGTTACCATATGTGGTAACTTTATTAATCTTGATTTGCAACATTTTTTATTTTATTTTTTTTTAAGTCACAAAAGTAAAAATATCTTGAAATATCCTTCAATAGCACATCTGAATATATGTCTATAAGAC
The DNA here is from genome assembly GCF_000690725.1 of Stegastes partitus. Classification (NCBI taxonomy): domain Eukaryota; kingdom Metazoa; phylum Chordata; class Actinopteri; family Pomacentridae; genus Stegastes; species Stegastes partitus. The sequence continues at coordinate 320,000 of NW_007578313.1, forward strand.
TGATCAGTCATATCAGTTTTAATACATTTTAAATAATATTTAATGGGTAGCATAATATATATGTCCAGATTGGATGTAGTTGTGCCTCTAATTTAAAAAAATGCAATTTTAACCCCAAAGTGTGTTTATGCTAATATATATATGCTACTATGCACCATTCTATTTACAATGAAAGAAAGACATACATATACCAAAATACAAACTCTGGCTCCTACTGGCTCACGCTTTTCATGTCATTTTGTATGTTTTCCATTCCCTTCACTTAAACAATAAAATGATGTCCAGGCATCTTGAATAACCCCGAGAAAACTCGCAGCTCTCAGCCATCTGACTCAGCACCGACTAAATTGCGCTGCCTCTGGATACTGCAAACTGTCAGTCTCACACTGGGCAACATCTGTCCTCTGCCGCCACACAAAATGCCTCCCCTCACATTTATTTAAGTAAAGCAGCAATGTGAGGGATAAATTATGGACAGATAAACAGACGAGGGAGAACGAGCAAACAAGAATGTCAAATCATCAAAACACGTCGGCCATATGCTACAATATGCTAACAGCAAAAAAAGAAGAAGAAAAAAAAAACAACAACAAAAAAAACAAACCACATTCCCCAAAGATAGTACTTTAATGTGCATGAGTAAGAGTTTTCAAGGCATCTGAATAATCTTCAGTAAGCTAAATCGTGTTCAGTGCAGGGAATACCACTCAGTACTTTTGTAAACATAAAGCTTTGATGTGCGGCAGCCACTAACGGGGTCAGTGCAGCAGGTAAGAGCCAAAATACATGATTAGCTGTGTTCATGCACAAGTCTGACAGCAGCTGGTTGATGTTGGGGAACAAAACTGGTCAATTTTAAATGTTAACAACTATATATTTTCATAATCTTAACCAAGAACTAAAGGCTAGGGCCAAAATAAAATAACAAAAAGTTTTAAAAATTGTCTGATACTGCAGGAACATCAAATGTAAGATATTGTTCATGCTGTTTCAAGCTGTCATGATATGCCTGATTTTTTTTTTTTTAACAGACCATGTGATGATGCAGGTCTTCGATGTCCATTCTTTTTTTTTGATTGTGTTGTTGTTGCTGCTTAACCCTCCACCCCAAGCTCCTCTCTTACAGGTTAGCTCTAGTCATTGATTGCATCCCCACAAGACTCACCTGTAGGGGATACGATATTGTAATTTGAACAAATGACTGATGCATTGGGTTTCTTGTGAGGCAAGTCAACAATCCCATAGTCATTACTGCCTTATTTAAAAAGAACAGTCAAAAATAAGCCCCCACTGAGTTAGAAGACATTGCACCACTGTGAGCATACAGCTGGAAGGTGCCCTTCTCTGTTTCTTTTAAACTTTGTTACTTATTACTTTGAAAAAATTTTAAAAAAGAAGCTCCTTTTGATTGTTTGGTTCATTTGTCTCACAGAGAACATTAAGGATTTGCAAACATGAAGAAACAAGAAATCATCCGTCAACAAACTGACATACCTGTGTTCTAAAAGTGTATTAATGGCTTATAATGAGCCATCCTAAGTAAGATTCAGGAACACCTCTCATCTTTCACTCATATTGCTGCAAAACATTTGTTTGTATTATGACGAGTGCATATCATGCTTGTACAGCTCCTACAGTACATCATTTACTTGTACATTACCCTGTATGTGACATATGTACTGTATGACATTATCTCTACATTTCAAGCCAAAGATCAATGACTTGACTCTTGGAAATCAATCCAATTAGCATTTCTGCCCTATAACAAGCCTCTAGCATGGAAAATTAAACCAAACTCTCCATTTATAGCAGTTTTGACACAGGTACAGCAATGCTTGTAAAAAAAAAAAAAAATCATTAGCACGTGTGGTCTGTGCTGCTCCTGGCGAGGTTGCATCGATTTGCCCCCCACACCCCTCCTCCTGCTTCTGAAGGCCTTAAAGCCTTGCAAGGAGGGAGCTCTGATGTTGCTGATTATCTTGGGGGAGCCTCTGAATCAGCAGGATGTCGTTCCACCCCCCAAACCTGGAGTTTAACGAGCCTTCACCTCACCTGACCCCGGCCTCACCCCCATCACCGCAAGCTTTCATTAGGGCGCTAAGTGCATCGGAGCTGCATTTCATGCTATTCCAGAGGGCCCACTGAGCATCGTTGTTTTCGTTCCAGCCTCCATAATTAATTGGCCTTGATGAGCAGAGAGATGGATACTAATTGGTCGGTTAGGGATCTCTTTGACTTGGTGTTTTAACATGGGGAGGACACGCAACATTTTAAAGGATTCAGCCTAAATACTGCGAGTGAAGTGCCTCTGCGGTGACGCTTTGCCCTGGGTAATCGTACACATTTATTAGCCTGAAACATTATCGTGATTATTGGTTAGGAATATTGTTATTTCCAACATTTAGGCTTGAAAAGGATAGTGTGAGTCACTCTGGGGTAATTACATAATTACATCTAGCACTTAGCACTAATAGTTGCTAATAGTTTATCCATGTACATGAATAATATGCAGTCATATTCTGTGTATTATACTGTATGAGCCAAAGATCATCATTGTAAGTACTTCAATATTTATTGTTACAAGTTGTGAGGCTTGAAATTGAGACAATTGTATGTACTGCAAAAAAAAAAAAAGAAGTCTGCTAAATATTTAAACACTATGTAAATAGTTTAATACTTCATCTAAATAATTCTATTCTTACAAAGTATAAACCACTAACTCCCCTTAGCTGCCCTACAGTTTGAAATGTTCTTCTCCAGCTGTCAGTTGTTTTGACCTCCAGGTTTGGAGCTGACTCTAAGTATTTTATCAATATTTGTTTAGATGTCTGTTGAGCAAAAATTCAACACAGAAATGTATAAATCTCCCAAAAAGAGACTAGATTTTCACTGGTTTTTATATCATAAATGCTCCCAAACATTTGCCTCAGTTGGCTTCAAGCGGTAGTCAATCAAGAAATGAAAGTAACAGCATGCATAGTCGACAGAGATCTGATGCAAAGTGGCTCACAGGAGCAAAGGCTTACATTAGCCTTTTAGTCTCTTTATTTTGCTATTTGATATGGTGTAGTATATTGGTTTTTTATATGGTAATACTCTTGTGGAACACATTTTTTATTTATTTTTTTGTAAAGTTAAAACAAGCTTGTCCATTTAGATGAGTTGAGGCTGGTTAAAAGTTGTCCTCTCTGTTAATCTGGAATCAGTAACTGCTGACTGACCCACACACTGTCTCTTTAATAAATCCTCAGATTCACCTCTGGTGCAAGGCTCGGCAATCTTCCCTTCTTTTTGTCTTCCCCTAATTAGTCACATATTAGAAATGCAGTGAGAAACAATCTAATTAAGAGGTGCCTCACTCAATTTGCTTGTGGAAAGTTCAGTAATGGAGGTGGGGGAGAGAGCGAGGGTGAAACACCAGGGAGAGGTGAAGTGATGAGAGGGAGCCTAATCTCAGCCATCTATCTCTCCATCTCCAAACCAATTAATGAATCTTACCGCACAGACATGCAAAGGACAGACAGATGTGAGAAACTCCGACCTGTCATGTTTGTTTATTGTGAACATCTCTGTGTATGTTCCTACCTGCAGCGAAGTGAAACCTATCGAGAATTGCCACGCTGCGATGAGAGCGGCGATTAATCAGCGCAAGTTAGACTATGTGCGTAAGCAGTTCCCTCCTCTGTGAGTGCATGGTGCCAAAACAAAACATACTGACAAAGCAAATGTATGGAGATTAAGTCATTTATCTTCAGGCTAATTTGATTTAATACCTGTAATCGGCTTTAAACACAGTTTGGGGTGGACCGCATTCATTGCTTTTTGTTCATATGCTTTTTTTTTTTTAATCCTTCATTGACCAAACATCTTAAGGATAGAATGTAATTACGTAGCCTTGTAAAATTCAGTTTCAACCTGATGTCTTCAGAATTTTACTTGGTCCAAACATCTAATTATGTTTACCATCCACACTCTTTTACTTGGTATATTCTATCTGTAGCAGTCTAACATGGATAAACCTACTCAAGAAGTGTTCTGTTTCAATCCAGAACACTGCAACAATGAGTGTGTTTGCATGGACATGAGTGTCGGGATCAGGTTTTTGAAGGGTTCTTGTATTTGCACAGGTAAACATCACATCCTGATTTATGTAAGCTAGGGCCTGTTCCATAATGCAAGTTTACCAAATCCAAATAAACCTGGATTATTTCAGTTAGTCTGACTTATTTTGGGGTTAGTTTGGGTCCTTAAAGCAGATTCAATATAGTTCAAACTCAGTTATTCTGGAAATGTATGGTGGGAACTTATAGAAACCTGTAGTAGAGTCTATCTGTCACTGCTAGCTACAATCTTATTCTATTCTCTATTATACTCTGAATTCATTATGGTTAATAAGAGAGTTGTGACTATAGTTTGGATCACTGGATTACTATTGGATTATAATAGTTATCATCATCATCTCATTCATTCATTCATTCATCCATTCATTCATTCATTCTGTTATCGTTCATGTGAAATGTCCAAGTAAAGAAAACAAGAAAACTGAGGATCTGTTAATATCAAAGCTTCAAAAGTTACTTGAATTATGCAGAACTGTAAAGAAACAAACTTAACCCAAAATATTAGGGAGTGATATTTTGGAGGCTGTTTTCCCACTGAAATTATTCAAGGAGAGATCACATTAGTTTAGCAGAGAGAGGGAATGCAGCAACAAGCCTGAACAAAACATTTTAGAACAGACAGAAACATTCCCTCATTACAAAACATCCAAACTTAGAAAACCCTCAAAGAGGCTCATGTATTTTAATGTACTGTTACAATACTGGTTCACACTAAAGGCTTATAGTGCAGCCAGATTAAAACCAATTATCTGAAAAGGAGGATAAAAGGAGTCTTCAATATTGGTGAAACTTTAACGTAGCAGTGCAACCTGAGTTATTCAAACATTCAAATCAAACAAATACTTACTAGCTGCCAAATATTCAACACTTTCTGGCTTTAAACGTCTAACAGACAGTCGGTCTGTGTTTCTTTTATATCAAACCTATTTGGTACAATGAGAGAATTATCCGTCAATAAAAATCTATCTCAAAATAAATTCCTACAGCATCACAGTCCACTGCAAAATCATCTCAATCCTAAATATCTTTTAACCTGTATCTTTTCTATCGTCTGCATCTCCATTGCAGCAATGAGGCCAATTTACAAAGTGAAATCAATACAGAATTATAGCTTCTACTAGACAGACTAGGTTAGTCTGTTTCCTGAGAAAAACAGATACCAAGAGTTGTTTTTTTGTTTGTTTAATGCCATTGCTGCAGTACATACATATATATATATATATATATATATATAGAGAGAGAGAGAGAGAGAGAGAGAGAGTCTAATGTCAGGTCTGTCAAAGCAAAAACTTCTATGTGGTCTTCAGCAAAAACAGTCAACAAACTCATACACAGAGTAGAATTTTTTATTATATCGACTTAATGCTGATTTAATAGTAATAAAATGGCAGCTTTTTCCCCCTATTTTATGTACCACTATACCTGTGAGGATCCACAGGTTTATAAAAAATAAATAAAAGTCTCTTATGAGGCATTACAGTCATTACATGCAAAAGGAACAACTAGTAATCATCCATTTCCATATATCATATACTGAGTTTTTTCCACAGGGAATGCTCATGCACAGCTAAATAAAACACAACCCTGTCCAGACAGCTTTAAGTTTTGCCTTTAATGCTGTGGGACCTTTATGAGGTGTGTGGCTCTGTACCATTCTGTGCATGTTTGAGAGTAATGATGTGTGTACTAGTAGTCTTTTAAAACATACTCTCTGACAAAGTCTACATATTTTGGTTCCCCTTAAACTAGAGGACCTTGTACAAAAAAAAAAAAAAACATCATCGTCTTACTTTTCATTTGTTATAGCAGCCCTTTCCCCCCTGGATTCAGCTGACTTTCAGCATTTTACCCTCATTGCATCATTCTATAAGCAAAGAAATCATAGCACAAAGCTAAAAAGTTAAAAAGGTGCTCCTGTCAAGTAGCTCCTTCAGCTCACTGAGACTTTGCTTCATTAAAAATGTACATGAAATTGTGTTTCAAGAACTCAGAGAAGAGAACGTGCAAAATAGATGACGGGAGGCAGAAAACTGGTTGTTACTGGCTGCAGAGTTTCACACATGCTGATACATGTAATGCCTGGACAAAAGGGCACGCAACGCTGTTGAAAGTACATTATGTATACAATTCAACATATAATATATTCTGTATTTCAAAATGCCAGCTTCTGGAAGTTATACTTCTCATATGATACAATCCAAATGGGTTGAGCATGACTGACATTCACACATGAGGCTCTCCTTGTCTAGTTTATTTGTTTACCGTATAATGTAATTTCATATTATTAAGCTAGATCTTTTTTTTTTTTTTTTCCCCTTCCAGAGCATGAATATGAACTGGCAAGCGTCGTTCATTTTGGCACATGCTTTCATTCCCAAGGAAGGAGTCCAACAAAGAAAAGGGTAATGAATGGACTGTCTGAAGGTCACTGCACTGCCCACTAATGGGTAAAACGCTCCCTACGGTACCACTGAATAAGTCCCTGTTCTAGAACAGTGATTTCCTACAATGAAGTAAAATTAGGAGGAATCCAGTAGCAACCCAAGGGAAAAGAAGCTATAGGTTGAATTCTTGGGATACAATGTATTTCGAAGATTACAACTGGGTGTGCCTTAGTACAAAGTCAGTGTTCTACAGAGCATCATTTCATCGTTTCATTTTGGTCAGAACTACAACATGAACAGTGTGTGTCCTGTATTTATGTGGCATCACACTAAAACCTTTAAATCTCCTGCTTTTGTATTTGTCTGACAACAACAAAAAATGTGCAGTGGCAGGTGAAAAGTGTTCCCAGTGATTACAATGACCTCCAAGGTCAAAGGAGGTCAAACCCTGAATGGAAAACGGGTTTTAATCCACTGCACATTGTGGGCGGTGAATCCAAAATAATATGCCAGCTAAGTAAACAGCCAAAGGCATGTTGCACACACTGCCAAAACATTGTGTCCAAAATCTAGCCAAAATAATTACAAAATGCCGTAGACAGGCAGACAAAGTGAGAATGAGAAAAAGAGAGGGGCGTCTTTCTTTTTCATAATGGAAGGAGGAAGCCTATGCATTAGCTGGATTTCTTTACTTAATGCATTACATTTATATATAAAGTTGGAGGTATTATATTTCTGTCAGGACACTAACTTCTCAACAGCAAATGCAATGTGTTAAATTACTTGTTACTTTCTTTTTTGTGCTTTCCTCAGCTTCAATTATGTCCTTTTCAACAACAAACCCTTGTGTTTGGAGGTGGTGACTAACCATCAACAGCTAACTTGTCATTATTTCCAGTGACAGCATGAAGCCCTTTCTTTTGCAAGAGCTGTTAGATTCATACACCCTCTGAACTCTGAACAACAGAGCTGATTTGTGGACATAGCCTTACCACATGGTAACGTCTAATAAATGGCTAATAAAACACAGTATGTATATGAGTCACGCCCCCCTCGAGCAGCCACTAGCACATACTGGACCAATCTGCTCACAGAACTAAAATGATATCAACACTACACGGTGTAACATGGAAAACAAGGTGACCAAAATCGTCACTGTTACTGAGTAGTTGCTTACATCTTACTGAGAAAGGTAATCACATTACCCCATGTACCCCACATGTTCTAAATGAGCAAAGAACTTCCCAGTCGACGAAATGTTGCTCAGCTGCTTTTACATTGTATATGCATTCAGCAAAAGCAGAAAAGGAAAATATCAAAGAAGACTGCACTACATTTATTTAATGATTTTTATCTGGAAGTTCAAACATCCCTGGAGTGAGCAACGGACCCATGCTGGGCTACTATATTCCTGCCCTCCAGAATGCTCCCACATGTGGAGGCGAGGCTATTTTTGTGGGGTATGCTACAGCTCACTCTCCAACTCAAAAAAAAAAATAAAAAAGGCTCATATCGAGGTTGAGGCTTGAGGTGCAGTGTAATTTGCCAAGGCCTATATTTAAATATCTGTACTACATTTGAGCGTAAACACTCCATTTGCACATCTTCAAATGGCGGCGCTGGGTGATAATCATTCTTGCCACACTCACATTTCTGCATTCACTGTTTGTGAGTGGTGACTTTGTGAATATCTTTGAGCATTTTTACAAGTTAGCATTACCTTTCACAGGCATGCAGGGGTAGGTTGAGGACATACATAACAAAAAAGAACTCCTGCATAGTTGTATGACCCACTGGCACCGAGGAAAGGTAAGGAATTCAAGACGGATATCTTCTGACCACTACTGTGACGAAAATCTCAATCTGTGGAGCGCAAGCACCACCTGACGCATGTCAGAAGTGTGGAATTAATTTAATTTTGTGAGAAGTTATTTATCAGAGTTGTCTGCTGGTGTTCAAAAAAACATAATTTCTGCATCTCCACTTCTTTCACGTACATCTAAATGCATTTTATCTGCAATTTTGGCAGCAAACCTTCATCAGCCCTTAATTAAATTCCAGTCACTACAAATGAATAAGTGATAAAATCAGTCTTTGCAGATATATTTCTCGCCCACAGACTTCCTAACAACAAAAATCTGAACGTTTGTAGATTTGGATGAGTTTCTGAGGAAGCAGTATTATACCTAAGCAAACTGTGCCACTCAAGAATTGGTTGAAGGCAGTTCTGGCAACAGAAAACTGGGTGGGAACAGCTTGTGTTTTGGAGACAGCAAGCAGGAGGGTTAGCATAGGAGGAGAGCTCCGGGGTTTGATAAATGAGGCTGCGTAGTGGCTGCAGTACTAAACTGCTTCCCTGCTCAGCTGCGGTGACAATGTGATTAATATTTGCATGGCATTAAGCTAATTTATCATGGCCACGTGCAAACCAATGGTAGAATAGACTGTCACATGGATGCCTGGTCTAAGAGAGGAGAGACGGTTTGGCAATGTGAAGCAATTATTTCAAGCCAAAATAAACAAATAAAAATACAGGAAATTTATATTCGGGTGAGGTAAGTCTGCCAAGCAAGGAATTTAGAAACAAACAATAAAAAAAAACCTGAGAGCAACAAAAATTATAGATGTCTATGTGACTACATGTGTCATATAAAATCAGATGCAATTATATAGTACGTATGGCTGCACAAATTCTGCACTTTTCTGAGGAAATTATAGTGGAATTGTGTCTGCATCAATCAAGTTAGGAGAGTGACTTTCTTGTCATATTAGATTTAGAATAGAATAGCATATACTGTATTTATCCCAGATCTGGGAAACAACAGCATCCAGAAACATAGAAAGAAAGTACAAGAAAATAACAATAATTAAGTAATATGCATCCCTGGTGTCTGCACACAACAGGTCTAAGTCGGTCCACATACTGGATGAATGTGGGGAGAGAGGTAGAGAGCGATGTATGAAAGTATTGTATGTATTAAAGTCTCCTGAGATGACGATCAGAGACTGAGGGTGTGATGTTTGCAGCTGGAACACTGAACTATGGATGAGTTCACAGGCTGCAGCAGCATCAGCAGAAGGGGGGATGTAAACTGCAATCGCCAGGACGTGCGAAAACTCCCTTGACAGATAAAACGGCCGCAAACCAACCACCAGCAGTTCAACATCCTTCATGCAGCGCTGCTCTTTAACGCTAATGTGCCAGCATTACACCATCTCTCATTCATATACATGGCGAGTCCCCCGTCTTTCTTCTTACCACTCTCCCTCCAGCTCCGGTCCGCTCTGACCAGGTGAAATCCGTCCAAAGTTATGAGCGAGTCCAGAGTTAGTTCATTCAGTCATGACTCCGTGAACAACATGAGGCTGCACTGTTGATACTCCCACTGCAGCCGGGTCAGCGCTGTTAGCTGTTAGCTGTTAGCTCTTCCATCCCATTAGGGAGAGAGCTCACGTTTCCCATGATGATGGACAGACGGACGGCTTGTAGCATCTCCTCTTCTCCTGACGCTTCACTCCTGCCCTACATGCCCTCTTCCTCCAGCTCATCAGGGATGTCTGGTCTCTCCCACGACAGTGGCTTGACCTGGCTCAGCGCCAACGAGTGTAAAAACAATGGAGCCATGGCTCAACAGCTCAACGGCTAGCCAGACACAGACCCCAAAAACTTGCAAAAAAAACAAAGAACAGACCAACAAAAATGCCATCTGCATCTCCACTGTTCTCACACAAATGTGGTACAGCTGCATGAAATTAAAATATTAAAAAGATCAAAGAAAAACCAAAGTAACTAACTAAAAACACAGAAAGTAGGTAGGAGCTACTGTAACTGGCTGCCACTCTCTCTCTCAAAAAAAAATCCCCCAAAAATTTATTGATTGAAAAAATTTGGTGTTATAAGATTTTTGTTTGCAGTGGATTGGCTTAGAGTGTTGTAAGGTAATAATGTGAGCTCCTCACCACTTTTACCTCTTTGTTTTTTGGATTTTTGCTTCTGCGACTTAAATAACCATTAAGTAATTTGTCACTAGCCTTTGATATTTACAATGACATGCCATTAGCACAAGATATGTGATAAATCAATTACTGCATGAATGTTTCTCAATTTATAGTGTATCAGAATGCTAGAACATAGTAGAAATGTCCAAGACCACACTGGATGGTATAGAAGCTGGCATTTTCAGTGTCGGGTTCTAAGGGGTTGGCAATAATTTTGGACATGGAGCTAAAAACAAAACAAAAAACAGAAATGCCAGCTAAGTACTGTAAACACTACAATTACCTGCCCTTCACAAGCAACCAACATCTTGTCCATTAAGCGGTTCGCCATTTCAGTTTCGTTACTCATCTCAGTCAAATCATGAAATCACAGTTGTTTAGGAACAGTTGTTGTCTCCAGAAGCTGAGCAGGTATGAAATATCCTCCAGGCTGTCAGTATGTTGGTCAAAAATCTCAACAACAAAAAAGGAAGCTCTATTGCTGATATCCAGAGGCCTGGTAAGTCCTCTTCATATCTGTTGTGGAATTCACAGCAGACTGAGATTCCTCTCACAGTACTGTGACTGTCAGTATCCTGTGTCTCGCTTCTCTGCTGGAGTAGGACAAAGCAGCCAGGCAGCTGCCACTTGGCAGGGGAACTGCTGCCATGGTCTGTGGCCAGTATTAAGATGCTACTGCTGTCAAGGGGCCTTGGAAGAGAAACCAATAGGCAGGGCACTAACTCACCTTTTAAGACCATTGCCTTGTTTAGGAAAGTAATCTACCCCCAAGCCGCTGCCTCATTCTACACACGATACATCATTGACAAACACTGGCACAGCAGCGTTCACAGCAGTCACACTCAGCCTCCCTGCTGCCCAGAATCTCTCAGTTTGGCCCTGCAGATTGGAATATTGTACTCTGCCTTTAGTTAGGCGCAGACGAGATGTCAGGAAACAAGGTATTGCACGGGGACTTATCATCCATACACTTGTGCGAGCCTGTATTATTATAATACTTTATACCAGTCACATCTCCGTTCCACTTCGCTGTCACTGAAGTGTTTCCGAGTGATACTGAGCTCTTCTGGAACCATCTTCTCCCATCAGCAAATCTACTCAATACCCCAGCTTCCAAACCGTTGTTTCAGGGGGAGGAAATGTTCGTGAATGACTAATGCGTTTAAGACAATTGTTTCGATTGTTGATTCTTGTTTTTACATCCCAATCATATAAACCTTTACAAAGCACTGACTGGATTTCAAAAAAAAAAAAAAACTGTGAAAGACAATAAGATGATTAAAAATTAAATGATGCGAGAACAGAAACAGCAGCCTTAAGCAGCAACACCACCAGTAATTAGTCTACGATTTAACTGCCAAGTTTCTAGATTTGCCAGTCTGACAGGGATGGACGCATCAACATACTGTATATTACAAGTGTGATGGTTGCTACTCGTGAAGTTGCTGGTGACCTTCTAAGACAGCAGAGTGGTTGATGTAGCAGAAAGGCTGTTTCTCTTGGATGTAATTTATGGACCATGTCCAGCATGCTATGGTGGAAATGATCAACTGTGGAGCCTTACACATACATTCCTGGTGGAGTTTTTTTTTTTACAATCAGCAGGGATTTGTTTCTTATTTTGTATTCTTCTTTACCCATCTGAATTTTAGATGAATGCACAGTGGAATGTTAATTAAACATTCACACCTACTTCACAGTATGATTGACCAGCTATAAGAGAGGAGTGAAGCCTTTTATTTTCCTGAAATCGTAGTTTATCATCACCTAATAGGTAAGTTGGCCTTTATAAAGCATATTCATTTGAATAAACACCGTGCACTGCAGTCTTAAACCAAAGAGAACAACAGAAATCAGGCAAATTAGATGAAAATAACGAAGAAAAAGGTCCGCTCCACTACAGTATGCGTACCGCAAAAAGCTGCAGTCCTTGTTTATGTGAACACACGTAAGATTTATCAGATCCAAAACTAAAACACTTGCTTTCCTAACCACTGAGACTTAATATCTGAATAATTGAGCACAAGGAAAAGCAATTCCTCCAGCACTAATTTTTTAGTTAGTTTGTGGCTTTGCAGCACACTTTTGGTGAGCATTACTTTTAGTCTTTTAACCCATGCACTCTTTAGGAATGTGCAGTAGTTTTACAAAATAGACCAGACGCTAAAAGAGCTGAAATGGTGCTATCCAGGATTATTAAGTCATCAGTATTTTAATGTAAACTACAGACAGCAGCTTGACCATTTAAAACAGGCTAACCATCCACATGAGCATCCAAAACAGCAGATAAATAGTTGCACTGTGCGCTTACATCAACAAAGTGCCTTCCATCTAATTTGGATTTTCTCTTAAATCAAACAGGTGCATTAAGAAATACATCCAAATCAATTAGGACTATAAGCCTACAAACAACCTAGAAACTGAACATTTTCGATGTCAGACATGGTGGTTGTTAGTAACATGTTGAAGAAATAGAAAGGCAGAGTATATTAAAGTTAACACAGCAGGACAAACACCATGATGGGCTCGTGAGATTGGATCAATTCATGATCCTGCCAAAGGCATAACTGTATTGCATTTGTTGGTCAGTGTAGAGCAGGCTTATAGCTGCATATTTAAAAAATAAAATAATTTTTTCCATCTCTACCCACTGTGGCTCAACCCAAGTCAAGCCAAGTCAATTATATTTACATAACACCCTCTATTCTTAGACCCTGGGAAAACTCCTACTGCTTCAGATGGTCAGTGCACCCCTGCTGGCACAGCACAACTTATATTCTTCAGCAACTGATCAATAAATTCAAGGTGGTGCAGCAGTCCATCCTGTAGGGTCGTTGCATCTGTAAAGTTATTTTTCTTTGTAAGCCGACTGAAGGATAGCTAACACTAACTCCTATTTGCACTTGAAATAGATACACTGTGTGAAGTTTTGCTTCCATTATCTGTGTGTATTTACTCTGTATCTTATAAAGTTCATATCATCAAAATGCTTCTGTACAAACCCAGTGCATCATTTGCATTAGCCTTATGAGGCTGTTTATTTAATAACGATCCACTTATCCTCTTTACAAGTGTCTAACCTTCCCCACCTCGTATGCTGTCTCGAAATAATGAGTTTTAACCCGATTACCTACAAACAAAAACAGCAAGTTGGTTATTATTTTATGCCTAAGAATGAAATTACACAGAATTTATTAGTTTCTTATTTTTGACTTTGCAATAACAATGCTGTGAAACTATTTAGTTTAAGTATTTTACGAGGCATTCAGTTATTAAAGTCACTCCAGTAAAGGTTTACAGTGCTTTAGAGGCTTATCATGACAATGTGACGTTAGCGACTGGAGTATAAACTTATCATAAACATATCACGGCAGGCCTTGAGTACACTAATAAACTATAACTACTCTAAAATACTTTCACAGCAGCGTCATGCATACTTAATTACTATTACTGCAAGTAAAGCAGTTGGGTCTTAAAGCGTCATAAAGATGCAATAAGGTACAATGACAACAGCCATAAACAATCATAAAGTTTAATTCATGCTCATGACTTATTGTAACTATTACGCCATTGCACTCTCATGTGCAGCCAATTAAATGGAGTGTCATCTAAAAATGCTTTCAGCTCCTCAGATCTTTCGGCAGGAGGATGCCAAGAACCCCCCCACCCTGTCTTGGGAAAGTGAAGGAGCACCTTTGCTTCCACTATAATCAGGCACCCATGCAGGGGAGATACACATCAACAACAACACCAGCAGTCCCCTGAGATAAGAGAGAGGGGGGAAATTTGCTTTGTCTCTGGTGCAGAGACATCAACGAGGATGTGTCGACACAGATATAGACACTGGCAGGGGTTTTGGCACATACATCATTTGTGACCTTTAGCTAAAAAACGTGTTGCGCTGTTAAAATTGGTAAATATGATGTGCCACGGTACATCCAATGGGGTTAAGAGGTTGCTGACAAACCGCAACAGATGGACATGTGCCTGTCATCTGACACTCTGCAAGTCAAGATCTAAAAGCAGCCAAAAAAAAACCCCTGAGAGAACAGGATGTTGACAACTGTACCACAGACCTCGTCTGTCTGTCTGTCTGTCTGTCTGTCTGGCTGGCTGGAACAGTTTCTCTGCAGCAGCAGTCAAAGAAACAGCAACGAGGACATCTACTTACACATTTTTTGGCTTCTAATCAAGCATGCTACACACTGGCAGACACATTTCAAGGCAATGCCAGTTGCTAATAAGACCGGCAGAACCTGATGGGTCACTCTTGCAGCCAATATAGCCTCAGCATCAGGCAACTACTGTATTCTGCTTCTAATTTGCATTAGCACTGCAGCAGACACTGCAGCTCATGCATTGTAATGTTGACCTATGTCAGCAGGTTGTATTACCGAACTCAATCAGTCGGATTAATAATAGATGCAAAAGGCAAAAATGAGTCCTCTTTGGGTGGAGAAGCGTTGCAGGAGCAGTGCACCTAGATTCTGTGTACCTCAACACCTCTTTGGTATGCGGTGCAGCCTTGGACCAAACAAAATCACTAAGCCACCATGTGTAACAGCGTGTGTTCAACATGTGCTTCCCTTTCTGTCTTTCCACACCAGAGTCATTGATGTGTTTTCATATTCAGGCTTTAAGGACATCAAGGTGTTTTTAACATTTTGCTGGAGAATTCTATTTGCAAACAATTATGCTCTGTATTATGTGGTTTAAAACATAATCGTTGCTACTTTACGCTCTACGTTGCCTCTGAGTTTGTACTTGTAACAGACCATGCCATTTGGTAGGTGCTTTTATCTAAAGTGCTTAAAAACATGAAGAGTGCTTTCATTTTCTGTATTTGTGGCCACGCTGAGTTTGAACTGTTCACCTTGAATGCGTTAGCGACATACTCGACAAATCAAAATCTGTAGCATGTTCTGTCTGCACAACAGTCAGCTGATGCTCTAGTTTTTTTTTTTTGTTTTTTTTTAATGCTGAAGATTATATTCAGTCTAACCTAATTCTGTTACATGACAGTGTGAGTCAAGTATACAGGGTCACTGGGTCTCTAACACAGACTTAAGTCAATATACACGAAGCCACAACTAAACCGTATATCTGGAAAATGTGTTTTCATCAGGGATTGGAAAAGGAATCCCGATTAATACATGGAGAGGACACATCTCTGAATGAAAACATGACTAATGTGTATAATTTTTGAGCTTGACAGACTAATTCTTAACTATTATTGCTTTCTATCTTTGTCGTATGCTTCAGGTACAATGAAGACCTGACAAACTGTGACAGCAATAATGTTCGAAAATCTCTCAGTAATCAATGTGTTGCAACAAGGGGCTCAATTATATTGTGGGATTTTAGATTGTGCAGAATTGAATGAATAACATTTAAAAAAAAAAAACAAACAAACAAACATATATGCGTTTGCATCAGCTTTTTTTTTTTCTTTACAGGGTGATGAATGATAAGATTTTTTATTTTTTTTGCTGACCCACTGGAAACTCCATTATTTCCAATATACATTTGTTTTAACTTACTTGACTTTAAGTACTTTTTTAAGTTACTTAAGTTTGTAACTCTTATTAGCTGATATTTTCATTGACTGTTTGTTATTGATGACAATCTCGTGAACTGCTTTTGACACAGATGTGAGAATATGTCTAAAGTTATAAGACATGTTCTTAAATTCTGTCCACATTTCTCTCCAACAATCAGGACAGTGTGAACAGCTGCAGTGAATTCATGACATTTTGCAACCAGTGCCACAAGCAAATACCCACATTTAAACTTGGGCTGTTTGCCTTTTTTCCCCAGAGGGCTAAAATTGGCCCTTGACACACATCTGAGGCTCACAGAGTCATGAGACATGTAAGTAATCATTTCAACTCTCAAATTCAAGCAAGCGAAGAAAAAACAGCCAAACTGCGCTCATGTGCATTTTCTCCTATGACAGAAGCGATATTCTCTTCCAGGCTCTGACAGTGCTGACTAGAAATGCTGTTTATTGGAAGTAATCCGAGGGATGGCGGAGGAGCTGGGTTCATGCTGCGGACTGTGTGAGACTGATATGGACTGAGAGAGAACATCACAAGTCCCTGAGCTGGGGTTTCTCTGTCAGCCAGCGATCCCCGCAGCTCGCCCTAGGGCCCGTTGGCAAAAAAAAGTTCCCAGAGCTTTCCACCTGCAATGTCACGTTGATTACACAGCGGGATGAGCAGAAAGGAGGTTACTGATCACGTTTGCTCTCCCCCTCTCCGGCTGTCTTTCACTCTCCAACCCCCCCCTTTCTTCTCCCAAGCCTATCAAAATCAGAACTTCCCAATAGGAAACGAGCGAGAGAGGGTCAATCCTCTCGATTCCAATTGCCCACAAGGCTTAACACATCTGTCAGAACCTGCCGGGGAGAGCTGAAATAAAGGGGGTTGCCATGACAACAGCTCTGCCACTTTGCCACCTGCGTGTGTCCTGTGGGAGAGAAAGAGGCAACGCCTTTCTCACCGCCGTCAGGGTCTTTTCTCACCTTCCTGTCTGGGAGAAATTGTCCCACCAGAACACACTAATGGGCTGATGGAGATAATTTTGCTGAATTTGTTTTATGCCAGCAGGAAGAAGCAGGACACGTTATGTCATGAGGTGTGATTTTTGCCATTTATGTAACTCCTCTGTTACCCTTAACACTGTTAATGGCCCGTTTGGAAAGTTGCTCATTTTGTCCATTAATCTTTTGACCTCCTGAAAAGATCCGCAGCGCCAAATTGATGCGAACGGAAAAAAAGAACAAGCAGCCTTCTGTCATTATGTCTCCTTGTTATCCGGGTTCAATAGAACAAGAAACAACAATCTTCTCAACAAGCTGTGAGTAGACAGTGGTCTTTTCTCTTCAAGCTGACACACCGGTAAGCTTCTGAATGAGAGCTGAGAAACAACGCCTGGCACTACTCTGCTTGGCTGATCTAAGAGCAGTCTCTTGCGCTGTGTATTTCTTCCTCTAATTGGTCAAACCCCCGTGTTCAGGCTCTCAGTGGCTTTGCTTTTACTGTTGGGGGGACCGCAGGCTGCTTGGGTAGCACAGTTCTGGGTGGGGGGCTGGACAGTTGGGGGACTGGGGTGGCGGATTCAGGAACATCCAGAGGGCATAATTACCAGCAAATCTGTGCACACCCGCTATCAGGGTATTGATGGGTTTTGTGGACTGTTATTTGTTATCGGGTGGCAAGGGCTGGTGCACCCTCATTAACACTTCTCACCTCTGGAGCAGAAAGCAGTGGAAGTAAACAAGCGAGAAGAAGAAAAAGAGTTTGTTGTTTCCTCACACACACACACACATACAGGCAAAGCATGCACACACAAGCAACGGCACACAAATGTACAAGCAGACACATTCAAACGCACATGCAAGGATTTGCAGTTTAAAATTCAGCATAAATAGAATTTGCACATATGAAAATGCATTTACACCTAAAAGGGAAATAATCAGGAAATAAAATAGTTCCTTCCATTCCCGTCTCCCTTGTTGTTGCTCTTTTGCATTCCAGTATTTATTGTATTTTTTATGAACGCATAATATGTCTTACTAGGTGGTTTAAAGCTGAGCCTAAAATCAGTAGGAAATGTCCCTTTAGTTTTAGCTGAGATGCTTCTCCTGAGCTCAACCTGGAAACATTCACATGACGTCACTGAACCCTGTAATTGACAGGTGCAGGTTCTGCAATATGGCTTTCTGTGTTTTCGGACGTAATTAATCACTGTCACTTGCAAAACTCTGTTGTTGGCTGTTTTTGTTGTTGGTTTGTTTGTGTTGTTGTGTTGTTCTGGGTGTAAGTTTCACAAAACAAAATCTTTCAGATTGCCGTCTGGATGAATTAACTGATGTCTTTAAAGTGTCGCTCAGTTTAATGACAGTGAAACTCTCACAGCGCCATCAGTGTCTCAGATGAAGGCAACGTTTTAATGAACAGTTCAAAAGAGTTATTATATAACATTTGTTTATGCTGAAACATGTCAAACTTTACATTTCAAGAGAGCTTTGGGTTCAGAAATCCCGTCCAGAGTCTTGCTCATTCTTATTCTCTCCAGTCGAGATGAGCACAGCGCTTTTTTTTTGTGCCTGAGTCAAACATCTCTGTCCCTGTGGTCAGTGATGGTGTGCTTTAGCTTTCTCTCATGTGTCCTCTTGCTGCTGCCTCAGCTTGTTTACTGTTTGTATGAATACAGAAAACGACAACAGACAGCCTATTTTTGTACCTTGTTCTAAAGATTATTATTACTATAGAAATTCTCTATTTTTTTTCCCTACCATTACAAATTTTAACCAATTTCACTTTTGTTTTGAGATGAATTTACAGATACGTTTCTGGAGACTGTCTGTACCATTTTGTCACGCTGAGATTTTATGATACAAATTTTAGCTTTGGACTACAAATACATATTACAGGTTTTATTCGCTCACTTAGAATGGATTCCAGTGTTTTTTTTATACCAATTCTGTAGTCAGATATTGTTGTGGAGCCACAGGGCCATGCTCATTTTTCAGATGTCCAGCAATTGCTCCTGCATTGTTTGGAAGGCATTTTTCCCCTCCTTAAATTCACACACAGCATCACTTATCCTTCCATTCCTTTCAAAAATGTTCTACGGGGCCATAGATAACAGCACAGAACAAAGGAATTCTTAGAGAGTGCTTTAGTAGGGAAGTATGAAGGTACACTGAGATTTAAAAAAATAAAAAATACACTTTCGCTTCGTTTGGTGAATTAATCGAACAAAAATCCTTTTTTTTTTAAAAAACAATATTATTGCCAAGTTATGTTGATTTACATATCCCCAACCGGTGTTCATGCAAAACACTGCACAATTCTGCACTATTAGGTCATGTCTGAGCACAGTTTTCATAACAGCTTATAGTTAGTATTCTGTGCAGGAAACTGTTTCAGAAACATATCTAAATCAATATTCTCAATACGGAGACCAATCTATATTCCTCAGATGGTCACTTGGAATATTCAAGTCCATGGCCAAAAATACATCTCTCAGTGTGTGCTGCTCCATGAGAATGTCATTAAATGAGGCTGCATAACCCTTGAATTTTGATTTATCGCCAAAGGAATCTAGTGCTGTGTTATTATGAAACTAACCACAATCTCCCCATTACTAATTTTCCAATCATTGTATCCATGCATTCATTTTACCTTCCGTTTGATCACAATTACTGATAAATTAAGGCATTTCACATGTCGTTAAATCTTGACAAATATGTAACTCTAATAGCCAGTACCTAAAAAGCAATTTATATTACTGGGTGACTGGTATGTTACTGCACTGGAATTTAAATAGTGAATAAAAACACACCATGGGTCATCTGTCTTCATCTTCATCACTCCATGTTTCCCTCCTTTGTCTTTCTGATTCTGTTTTATGCTCATCTTCCTCCCTGACATCCATTCCTTCCTCTCCCTCTCTCATGTCCTCATGCTTGCCCTCTGTGGTATTGTCCATCCCCGTCTCCTCTGCCTGCTCTCTTCTTCTCTTTTCTCCTTTTCCATTCCCTTTTCCGTTTCTCTCTACATCTTCCTCCTGACCACATATCTCTAACTTTTGAAATTCCTTTTCATCTCTGGTTTGCGCTGCAGGTCAGTCCAGCTGCTCTGACTTTCAGTAATGAGAGGGGATCCAGCTTAAATCCATTTTAACTTACATTGTGGGGGCATGTAGTTAATAAGCTACATGAAACTGGAATCAATTAGGAATTAACACGTGAGAGCCTCGTTGGACCTAATCCCACCTTGGCTGGTGTTGATATGCGACATGTGATCCCCATTTAATATGAAACTTTTCCTTTGGCTGACATTATGATAATGAATCACGCTTGGGATACATTATATTCATTTCTAACTTAATTTGATTTGTGTTAAAGTAGTGGGGTTGGGTTGACTTCAAAGAGTCTGATTTCTGTCTGACCTTCAGAGGCAGCTCTCAGATGAACAGTAAGTGTCATCACTTCACTGTACAGTCTGTCCAACACTGTTCAACACACCTGACTTCACAAACTGCTTCTGCAGGAGGAAGGCTACAACAGCAGGGCCTAGCTGCTCAAAAAGTTTAATCTGGTCCTGGTTTGGAAATCCCCTGGTTTACTGTTCAAGATCAGGTAATCCATTCACCTTCACTCTTCATCTGAACTATAACAAATAAATACAAACTAATACAGATTCTTCACAAATACACTGTAGACATTTTAAACAAATTTAAATCAGAAAATGGTTAAATGTCTCAGTTAAAACAAAATGTTTTGAGTTCTTCATTTGTGGGGACATCAGCTTTGTAAGATTTGCTTTAGGACGCACAATGACACAATCAGCTGTAATTAAATGACCTTCAAAATTATGTATATTATCACGCTTTTATATTGACAGTTCATTGGGGAAGTATTGCGTGGCAATAACTTTTATTTGAGGCTCTATAGGCAGTCTAACATCCACTTTGTCAACTTTATCTCTGTAGCAGTTAAACAAATCAAGTACAAAACATGAATAAATGTATAGATACTACATGATACAAATGTTGTATTAGTTTACCAATGCACAACTGCTGACATCAGGATAATCTTAATGTTTCTGACCGCAGGTATTTGAAATGTAATAAAAAAAAGTTTTCAACAACTCATATTAAACCAAGACTGGGTTATGTGATCTAATCCAATTTCAGAATCCTGTTTTTTTCTTTCAAACAACCAATTTTCAAGATGTGATACAAAGCAATAGCCAAAACCCAGTCCAATCACCTCTGATCAACTGGACCCAGGAGTCTCAGGAAGCATCTTGTCCTGCTACATTGACTTGGAAATTTCTGTCCAGCCACAGCCTTTTCGAATATTTTTGAATTAGACTGCATATGAATTGGATTGTCGACCACAGGGTGGACACAAATGACTTCAGCAGCAGACTGTTGTTTTGGCGTCTTTGCAGATGTTCAGTCTGTGGACTACATTGTTTTTGATTTTGTTTCGGTTCCTTTATAAGCATTGCAAAGTAGGTTTAAGTTAGATATTTCTCAGTCTGTCAGCACGGGCTGTAAACTAACAATGAAAACTGTGACAAACCCTTACCAACATTTAGGGTCAGAACCACACTTCTAAAGACAGACTATAGGTTTGTATGTGAGTATAAGCAAAGCAAAGAAATAGAAGCTTGTATATCAGCTCAAACTGATTTAAAGATGGAGAAGCATACAAAATCTTCAGTTAAAACTCATGCTATCTTTCTAGACCTAATCTTTTCTTTCTATGCCAAATGTCACCAAGTTGAACTGCTTTATTTTTAATGTTGAGTCAGATGTGTTGGAGGTAAAAACCCAACTACACACTCTTTTCAAATATTACTTTTGCTTCAGATTTATACTGTTTGATGCAGTCACTGTTCGTATTCTTAGAGTCTTGAGTTTCTTGTCATTAAAATTTAAATCTAACAATTAATACTTATTGCAGACTTGAACAGCTTTGAATCAGAGCATCATGTATGCCTCGTTTTCTGTACATGTAAAGCTCTGTGTTACAGGTAGGTTATAGTGGAGTCTGTTTTCTAGTCTGTACCTTTCTTTTCTACTCAATTTGTCTTAGTGTTGGTGATAATGAACCTCAGTCATTTTGTGTCGTTTCCACATGAAGTCACAAGCTCGAATTATCTGACAGGGTCTGAAACACCAGGGGTGGCTGAAGATGTGAGAGTGATTTAAGGATGTGTGTCGTTCAAGCAATTAGTTTTGCACTGTACTCCAGGGGGACTGCATACATGGCAGCATCAGGCTCAGCGGTTGCAATTAACATCTTGTGACTTGATGTTCCCTTATACATTTTTAATAAACCCATTTCAAACAAGAGTATTGTGGTTCCACAAGTAAAACTCGTAGCGTGCACTGCTGTCATGAGCCGAATGTTTCGAAGCCAAAGAAAATCTTGAGGAGACAAACTTAACCCACAATTAACTTTTCAAAACTTGTTTGGCACGAGATTAGATGAGACCACGCTTAATTTTCTTGGCAAAGATGAGGTATTTTCTCAAAAGACATCCATAAAAATGACTAAAGTCAGTGTAAAACCTTTAAAAGTAAACCAATGAGTAGCTGGACATATCACACATCACACATATCAAAGCTTCCTGTCTCCCTCTACTGATAAATAAAGCTTAAACACCAAAAAAAAAAAAGAGGCAAACACAACCAGTTAAGACAGATAACAAAACCAGGTTGAATAAACCTGTGAGTATTGACTGGTCATCATAATGTGACCTCAGCAGCTCAATGTGTATAGTGAGCAGTGAGCTCTCGTTCGCTAATGAAATTTCCATCTGCAGGTTTCATTATGGTGCCACGCGACTGATACAAATAGCTGCATGGGGACATCCCCGACCCCGGCTGATTCTATCTCACTGTTATCAGCCTCATTGGTGTATTTCTGGGTGAAGGACACGGCAAAAGGCTGCACAGTCATTGATCTGACGCCTTTGACTCGAAAATGCAATTAGAGGCTTGCCACGACTTCGTTGGTGGTTATCACAAGGCACGTTGCAGCACATTCAGATGTCTCTGGATATACACAGTAATGATTATTTCCTAATTACTCCATCTGATTTCGGGGACTTCATGACTGCTCGGGATTGATTACAACGTGATGTTTCTCGTGCCATTGCTTCAATATGTGTCAGTCTTTTTTTTTTTTTAACCCTTACATATTGTTCAGTTTTAACATTTCACAGCAGTGAAACACCATAAATGAAATTTTGCTTCACTTGAAGATTGATGACTCGTTCTAAAGTCTGACCCGAAAAGCGCAAAAATGACACGTTTGTTTCAAAAGAGAGATGAGACTTGGAATGGTGTGGTATGTTGATAAATTAGCCATACACAGTGTAAAAGTTCACCGTCTGGCCAAAATATTCATGCGTGGCCTTTGTAATCCACCCCCTCTGGTCCTGATTTAATTTCAGGGATGATGAGGATTTTCAAATGCCACGTCATTTCCTTTTTCATTCCGCTGGTAACACTTCTTCTGACTACTGTATCTGTAGTGTAGTGTTACTAACATACAGAGGGATTTAGGATTTGTCATGTCTTATAGTCACTACAGTATGGCCTGTTGTCTGAGATCAACATTTATAAATCATTATGACAAGAATGGCTCCCAAGTGTCTAAATCAACGTAAAAACACAAGTTCCCCTGCTGCTTGAAAAAACTGAGTTAGAGACCTTAGGTTGAAAAATTAGTTCATTCTAGGAGCTTGGGAATGAGTGAACTGAAAAAGTTGAATACATTCTTTGGATTTCCCCAGAAAAATCATCCAATTAAAGACAACTAAGACAGTTGGAAAAAGTCTAATTTTTGTGCATTCCCACATTGTCAATAAAAAAGGGAAACATGTGTTACACATTCTTACATAAAGTACCTTTAAATTCAACATGTACATAGATTATTACTGTGAAAATGGAAATTATTGCATTAATGCAGTTGAGAAACTGTGAGAGATTTTTCCACTGAACTAACTCAACATTTGGGGTCACTCCATGGAGGCACCTGGCTTTTGGTTGCCTGTGATCGTCCAGGCCTAGCAGGTGTCACCCCCCTGGTAGCGGTTCACCTGGCTCTTCTGCTTTGAACTACCTGTAAACTGACAGACCATGGTTACTCCAGGGGTAAGCTTGGACCTTCATGACAGCTCTCTATTTTAGGCAAAAACTGGAGTGCAAAAATTGAATGTAATATCACGTTAGCCTTCTGTCTTGCAGTTTGGTAATTACTGTGAAGCGTTATAAGGACTGAAGCACCGCTAGAACAGTTACTGATCTGTTGATGTCAACATTATTCATTTTTCTGTGACATTGTATCCGTCCCCGAGCAAAACAGAAAAGTTTGATTTCTCAACGTTGACACGACTAGACATAGAAATCTGAGTAGGAAACAATGTGTATCGTACAAAAGTTCTAAGTCGCCTTGTACCCTGAAACTTCTCTTTGTTTTTTTTTCATTCACTCTCAAAAGTTCAGTCCACATGGAAGTTCAGAGCAGGTAAGTGTCGCGGGGTAACTTCATTCAAGTCCATGAACACAATGGAAGCAATCAAAAGAGGTCAACTCACAATTGCAGCCAAACATGGTCTCCTGCACATCAGCATTGATGTTTGTTGTAAAGTCAGTCCTTTTTTCACATCGCTGCATCTACTGCTTTTCAGATTCTGAATGTTCTGAAGTAAAATTGGGTTCCATGCTTGCAATTTCTGTGTATTATGTAGCTCTAGCAACAGGCTAAAAGCCCAGTATGTACACCACTGGTGGTTGAGAGTGTTTTAAGGACACACACTATTTTGGAACTACGTAATGTCCCCAATTTGATAAGAATGTAAGCTATTCATGTGAAGCCAAGACTGCTCTCAGACAGTCTACTCTGACGTTAAAGAGTAAACAACTGTGTAATTTTAGTCTTAAACATAAAGGTTTATACTACACACTATTTTATATGAGTGGTGGTCATTACGATTTGATTCGACAATGGCTTTTCAATGTATTTGCATTCTATAATTTCCTGTCTATATAATGGTCTGTATTGTTACTGGCGGATTTCTTATGCAGGATTTATATTAAATACCCAAACACAAAGGATCCACAGGAAATAAGCAATTCATACACTCAACATTACATGAAAGACAAAGACTAATGCATGCATGCATCTCCTACACCATGTTCAGGAATAGAGTCTTTTTATCATGAGGGATCACGTTGGACAAAACTGAGATTCTGCTGCTGAAAATATAATCTCTTGCGGTGCAGAAAACAACCATACTCACAGTAGTCTATTAATGGTTTGCTTGTTGTGTATCTTTTTTCCCTGACAGGAGGGCTTGTTAAAACAAAGCTTCATCTTCTTCAGCAGCCGTCAAACAATTTTCATCCTTGAATCTACCAGGTGGAGAGTTTTTAAAATTATGCTTGTTAAAAAGTGAATCCGCTGCGATGGATTATCTCAAGCAAGTTTTTAGGCCATGTTTTGTTTACTAAAGAAAAAGAAATCAACAGCCTAGTAGTTAGTAAATCTTAAAAAAAAACAAAAAAAAAACCTGCAGCATGCACTGGAAAATGGTCAGGAATGAAATACACTGAATAGCCACAACATTAAAACCACCAGGCTGATTTGTTTAGGTCCCCCCTTTGTGCCACCAAAACAGCTCTGACCCAACTGGCATGGACACAGGACTTGTGGGTGTGTCCTGAAGTGTCAAACACTGGGATATTGGTAGCTGATCCTTTGGGTCCTGTAGGTTAAGAGGTCTGGCTTGCATGTATCCAGCTTCTTCCAGTGCTTCCCACGAATGCTTTATTGGATTATGATCTAAGGAATTGGGAGGCCGAGGTCAACATACTCACCAAGAATAGAGAGAATGAGAGTGACGCTGCAGGGCTGTGGGTGAAGCCAGCTGGGTGAGCTGGTCCAGAAGCGCAGAGATAGTATGAATACTTTTCCCTGTAAAGGTAAGAAAAACCAGAATCAAAAGTGAATCCAATGTTGCACAATGCCCCACGCCCAAAGAACAAGTACATATTCTTAATTTTATTTTTATTTTTTGTTGCTATGGTACCATGAGAGTGGCAGCCAGTTACAGCAGCTTCTACCTACTTTCTGTGTTTTTAGTTAGTTACTTTGGTTTTTCTTTGATCTTTTAAATATTTTAATTTCACACAGCTGTACCGCATTTGTGCGGGAACAGTGGAAATGCAGATGGCATTTTACTTGGTCTGTTCTTTGATTTTTTGCAAGTTTTTGGGGTCCGTTTCTGGCGAGCCGTTGAGCCGTTGAGTCATGGCTTCATTGTTTTTATACTCGTGAACAGCTGTTGGCACTGAGCCAGGCCAAACCACCCTGGAAGAGACCAGACATCCCTGATGAGCTGGAGGAAGAGAGGATGCAGGGCAGGAGTGAAGCGTCGGGAGAAGAGGAGACGCTACAAGCCATCCGTTCGTCCATCATCATGGGAAACCTGAGGTGTCTCCCTAACGGGATGGAAGAACTAACAGCTAACAGCTAACAGCGCTGACCCAGCTGCAGTGGGAGTATCAGCCTCATGTTGTTCATGGAGTCATGGCTGAACGTAGTCACTCCGGACTTGCTTGTAACTATGGATGTTATTTCACCTGGTCAGAGCGGACCGGAGCTTGAGGGAGAGTGGTAAGAAGAAAGACGGGGGACTCGCCATGTCTGTGAACGAGAGATGGTCTAATGCTGGCACATTAGTGTTAAAGAGCAGCGCTGCATGAAGGATGTTGAACTGCTGGCAGTTGGTTTGCGGCTGTTTTACCTGCTGAGGGACTTTTTTGCACATCTTTGCGATTGCAGTTTACATCCCCCCCTCCTCTGCTGATGCTGCAGCAGCCTGTGAACTCATCCATAGTTCACTTCCTGTGCTCAGAGAGCTCTATTTAGTTTTAGAATTGACACTTTGAAAGCTTATAGGTTCCGTAGGTAGGAGACATCTCCTGTTGTCTTCTAGAGGGCAATAAATTGTGTTTTGGACGTAAACGTTCATCATGCTTGTTACCTGGTGCGTAATGCAGGTGCACCATTTGAATAAATGCCTTTGTTATTTCTCCTCACAAATGATTTCCTACTAAATGTACATCTGTGAGAAAGGATCCTTGGATTTTGTGAGTTCTTGCTCAAGCAAAAAATAAATAAATCTGTTATTCTGTTTCCTGGTAACCACTTGAGAACGTTATTTAAAACTGCTGTAATCAATATTTTATATTAATATTGGATCCACTAATGTATGTGTATCATAAACCCTCAGAGAATTATCACCCAAGTTGCCCCCAAATATCCAAACTACAAAGTTAAACTAGCTGGAGAGCTTTATGGAGCATTTAGCAGCTTAAGAGCCAGATACTTTTTATTTTATTTTGGTGGTTAGTTGACATAAAAAGCAGTGCTAACATGAAAGTATTAATAAATTCTGTAGAGTTACACACAGACACAACTCCTCAAGCATGCTAATGCTGCTCTGAATCGAGGGGATGTGTTAAAAAGCAACTATTTGCTTGTTTACCACAGCAACATTAGGAGGCTGTGATCTGTCAAAATTCTGTTTTCTTGTTGTTGTTGTTTTTGTTGTTGTTATTGTGCTGGCCATTAGTGACCAAAAAAGTAATCTAACTATTGTGAGTGATTTGATGAGATTTATTCAAAAGGGATTGGAATTGTTTTTGTTGGGACCTTTAAACTACATGTCATGACTTCAACAGCCAGTGGAGTTCAAATGGAGTTCATTTTTAATTATTATTTTTTTGCTTAATCTTGAAGCTTTCTTCCTTGAATATCTCACTACCGTTAACAGTGAAGCTCAGTCAGAATAGTTAACTCTTCAAATCCCTGAAAGACAGACAAACCCTGCTTTAGACTATGATGAAAGGCAGTGTTTCAGATGGGGAATTGCTCTGCAGCATCTGATGCAGTGTTGGGGGTTGGAGGGTGAGAGGAACATTGTTTACTCATGGTTCATTAGTTTTTTGTGAGGTGGGTTTCTCCCTTTAGGCACCCACCATGCTAAGTAATGCTTTTCCTCTTTTTACTACCTGCAATTAGCCTTGTACATTAAAGTGCTTGCTGATGTCTGACTAATAGCGAGTATCTATCACAACTGGCAAAGC
Organism: Stegastes partitus; assembly: GCF_000690725.1. Lineage (NCBI taxonomy): Eukaryota > Metazoa > Chordata > Actinopteri > Pomacentridae > Stegastes > Stegastes partitus. Next base: position 348,189 of record NW_007578313.1, read on the forward strand.
AGGAGGGCCTGTTCTCAGCTCAGAGCATGCTGTGTCATGTGTTTGTAGGAAACACCCCATTTGTTTATGCAAATCAATCAAAATCTGTAACTTATTCTTTATGTTGGGGTATTTTTTTTATGATGTCTCTGTCGTCTGGCTCTGGGAAAGCAGCACAGGGTTCCTGCAAAGATGCATTTGTGCATCATGCTAGGATGTTGCTGCCGCTTATTGTATTTCTGGAAAGGCAATGTGACGAAATTGTGATTTACTTCTCGAGCGAGGTGAGTGAATGACATTTATTCAAATTCCAGCGATTAAATAGAATTGTGTATGTGAGACACAAATGTACACAAGAAGCAGCTCGAGCCCCAGCGTCCTTTTGCAGGGATAATTCTACAAACTCCTTACACTTGCATTCCACATTTACCGCAAAATGATGAAACATTTGTCACAAAAGAGGATAACAACACAGTGACTCCAGATCTGCTACTGGAGCTGAATTAGACATGCATTATGTATTAAGATGTGCTTTTCACACCAGCCTACCAAAGGGCAGAGAAAAGAAAGGGAAAAAAATGAACAAAAACAGCTTTGCTGAGAACAGAGGCAATACAGGAAGGTATTGCAACTGTGGTTCAATCATGAGACAGCTGTACCTTTCACCTTTCCTCACTTTGACAACTTTATTACATTGTATGTGTCTAATCAGAGAAGAAGAAAAAAACAGAAAAGAAGTGTGGTTATTACTGTCTATTATCTTTTGAAATATTTACTTTATTCTTGTTATGGCCATTTTTAAGGGACTGCAAATTCACTGTAACCTCATAAACCAGATGATCCAAGCAAAGCGATGTGGAGATTCTTTATTTACAAGTATTTTCCATTCTGATCCTTCCTTACATATATTTGCAAGTAAAAATCTGTTGATAAATATTTATCTGTGGTTTTCGTGAACTGTTTCTCAGTGTGAAGTTTTAAATTATGATGAAAGCTCCAGTATATGCAAAAACCATGTAATGTGATTACCTCCTGAATTTTTTACAATGCCTCCGCTTGGCTCGAGTTTCAGAACCTGTTCATCATTTGGTGTTTTTGTCAACACCTTTAAAGGAGTTAGTGATTGGAATCTAAAATCTTTTGCTGTTCGGGTGTTAAAGGCTCAGAAGCTAACTGTGTAACACATTTTAGTTTGTTAATAATGGTGGGCACAAATATCAATATACATGACAGTACTAAAATGTTTAGTTGTCCATTATTTAAAACCCTACTTTACTAAAAGTACATTACTGTTATCAGTACTCATTGTGCAGAAAAATCAACTGTGAATAATTGTGCTGCATCATGCAGGTGTAGCATAAGTTGCTCAAGGTACAGCATGTTAGAACGGCATTAAAGAGGTAGTTTAGACTAGTGTTTTACAATCTGTTGGTGCCAGAACACCATCAAAGAGAGATCTGAGGCATCGTGGGATGATTAAACAGGCACAAATTGAGTAGACAAAAAAAATTCCACTCTGCAAATTTGCTTTGAGTTTTTGGGATTTTGCATTTCTTTTAATTCCACTGTTGAAAAACTTGAGCTCTTTGTACCTTTAAAGTTAAAAATTCTAATTAAATTAAATCATTGTGGTTTGCAAACCATCATTAAATCAACTGTCTGTGATGCAGATAACTGAACTCAGATTTGCTTTTTTCAATGAAAGGTCTTCAAGGTCTTCAAGTGCTGTTTTAAATTAAAATTTTAATCTAAAAACAAACAAACAAAAAAACAATTACATTAATGTTGTCAAGGAAAAAGTACAATATTTCCTCAGAAATGTAGCGTAGTTGAAGTCTAAGTACTACACTTAGAAAATACCCAAGTACCTCAAAAGTACACCACCTGAGTAAATGTACTTAGTTGCTTTCCACCACTGGCTGCTAACCTGTTTTGAATTTATTCCCATGCTCTGTCAGAGTTTAAAACAGGCACTTTGTAACTATGCAAACTATGAAGCTGTTATAAACAGTGACCGCTCATTCATGAATGTGCTCTGGATTATGTCAAAAGCCAAAGAGCGTTCCTTCCTCTTTCCACAAGAAGTTACAGCTTGGAATCACAAACCCTCTTAAGTGCAGTTTGATATGGACGTCTTTCATGTAAAAAAAATAAATTGCTGTGCCAAAAATCCTCCTGCATCACATACCGAACATCTTTGGCAGTGAGCTACTAATGAGATTTGTAAAGAGATTTTGCTGGAACTTCTAATGTCATGCTGAGACAGGGGACATCAGCACTGGAACCAAAGATTGTACCGGAAACATAATATTGCAGAGAAAGAGGCAAGGGGTGTTATTTACTAAAATCTCTCAATTTCTATGCGGTACATAATCAGGAATGTTTTCATTTCTACAATAAGGCGTTAATTATTGTCTGATTTCTGGCTGAGCAGGCCCCTGCAATCACCAGCGCTGAGCTGAGACTGAGACTGACTTGGCCTATATAACAGCTAAGCCTCATTAGCCACAGCCTCAAACCTGCAAGTGACTGGGGAGGCACAGAAACACTGATTTCTCCTGGTGACAACGAGACAACAGATTCCCACCAGAGCCGCAGTGGCTATAGCATATAATTGGATATATCCCAGCTCCCCAACAGAATTTTCCCGATAGTGTTCTCTCACACTTGGAGAAGATGTCTCCTTTTTGAAAGAAGACCTGTGTGATTCTTGACCTCTACACTCCACAGCGGCAGCAGAAACTGCTTCCCTCAGGCTATACCATCTCTGGGTGACTGCAGGTAAAGTGGAGAGCTGTGATAAGAATATAGGGATTTTGTAGGCCTTAAAATGGGTGGAATCAAATAGAATATTTCACAAATTAATATTTGCATATTTACACTCTACATACATACATATAGCACTTTATACTTTGTGTGTCATATGCATACAACAAGTCATGCATGCAGGGACATCCTATTGCACTGCTTTTTAAAACTTAATTATAACATTTAGCAGCATTTAAAGACTGTGTGGTGTCCCTCTTTTGTCACATACTTCATTCTCAAACATACCTCAAATTGTGACAACATTAAAAACCACTCACAAAAGTAAAACTGTTAATTATCTTGCCAGTATGGCACATGTCAAGAGGTGGGACACATGAGGTAGCAGGTGAACAGTCAGCTCTCAAAGTTGATGAGCTGGAAGCAGGAAAAATGGGTTGCATAAGGATTTGATGAACTATGGCATAGGCCAAACTGTGATGGCAAGTCGACTGAGTCAGAACATCTCCAAAACAGCGGAGTCTTGTAGGGTGATTCAGTTATGCAGTGGATAGGACCAACCACAAGTGGTCTATGGAAGGAAAATGAATAAATTGGCGACAGTGTAATAGGTGCCAAAGGCTCACTGATGTGTGCCGTAAGCAACGATTTTCCCATGTGATCCAGTCCAACAGAAGAGTTGCGACTGCAGCACCAATACCTTAATGCTGCTACGATGGAAACGTGTCAGAACATAGTTTGCTGCATACAGGACTGCAAAGCTGCAGACCCATCCTCATCCACTACTGAATGTGCCATCAGAGGGAACATGAGCATCAGAACTTGACCACGGAGCAACAGAAGAAGGTGAATCATGTTATCTTTGACATATTGGGGATGGCCAGGTGTGTGTGTGAATTATTTATGGCAGCAGGATGCACTTTTGGAAGTAGGCAGCCGGTGGAGGCAGCATGATGCTTATCCTGGACCACATAAGCATTATGTTTGCCTTCAAAGGGCCAGTTGTAATTGTAAGACTGTAAAAATGTAACAACTCCTTTACATATTGATAAATAATTGTCTCTGCATTTGATTGTGATTTATTATATGTACAACTATTGTGCATGTCTTTATCTTAAAGTAAAACACATGTAGCAGGGCACCAGACTAACTTTTCCAATGGTAGCACTGGTGCTGCCAACTTTCTTTATTGGTTGCACCAGCTAATGATTTGGTCACCCACCCCCTTGTTTTGGTTCAGCACTGCCACAGCTATTAATGCACCATGCAGCTGATGAATAGCTGTTTTTGCATAACTTAGTTATGTTGCAGTGATTTTCAGTGAACAAGACTTGATATTTGTAAAATGTTTTAACCTGAAATATATTTATTTTGTCACCAATCCTCTTCTGATATCAGTCATTACCTGGACACAGACTAAACACTTGCTGAACATGTGTATGAGTTGATGGTACATTTTGCTGATGTTCCCTAAACGCCTCACATGCTGCTCTGGTAGATGCTACCAGGTGTCTGCAGTGCAGCTCCTCTGACAGTTGAGCGACCAAACATTAGTTGGAAAACAGTGGAAAACGCGTTCTACACGAATTTGCCGAAGCTGAAAAGTTTTCTGTTAGCAGCGTTTACAGCAGAGGTTTTTATGAACAGACGTTTCTACGAGCTGAGCGCATTTTAAATGTCCAGACCACTGACCATTATGTTTATAGAGTCAAAATTGTGATCACTGGTAAAGATTGAATGTGGGGCTACGTTTTGTTCCTGACTGACTCAGTGGAGATCTGTCTGCTTGCACCTGAACACTTTTATCATCAGGTGTGTCAGAGCTCTCCTTGTATCACCTCACTTTTTTTTTTTTTTTTTTTTAAACATAATCAGCTATGTATTGTTGTGTCACTGGAACACAGTAACAGTGAAACTGACTGTTTTACCGTCAGGCAGAGAGAGACTGAGTCAATGTGGAAGAAATGTGACTATTTCCAACCACAGTAACCGGAGCAGCAGCTCCCTGTGCCGACTGAAGGAACCAGATCAGCCTGATGATCATCGTTCACTCACACAATGCGACCACGTGAAACTTTAGCTGGCATATGCTCATAAATGGTCACATGTGAGAACATTCTGGTCTCAATCTGGAGCCCTGTGTAGGTACAATGCTGTGTTATTATAACATAAATTATAACATTATATTACGTTAGATTATATCAGGTAAATCCCATTATTGATCAGATTAGGAAACACACATCTCTCGTGGGACACCTAAAATAACGTGACGGGCCGGATTTGGCCCGCGGGCCTTGAGTTTGACATATGTGCTCTGGATAATGTTTGACTGGGAAACGGTGGGTCCCAGCATGTATGTGGATGTTACTTTGACACATAGACCACGTACGTCCCTTTATGGCAGCAGTATTCTCTGATGACCGCGGCCTCTCAGTAGGATAAAAATACCTGCCACACTGCAAAAATTTCATCAAGAATGGTTTGACACAGAGTTCAAGGTGTCAACTTTTCCTATGAATTCCCCAAGTTTCAGTCCAATTGAGCAGCAATGGGATGTGCTGAAAAAACAAGTCCGACCAATGGAGACCCTGCCTTGTAATTTCAAGGACTTAAAAGGTCTGCTGCTAACACCTGGTTCCTAAAACCAAAGGGCATCTTTAGAGATCTTTTGAAGTCAATGCCTAAATGGGCCTGAGCTGTTTTGGCAGCTCAAGGGGGGCCTACACAATGTTAGGAAGGTGGTTGATCGGTGTGATATGATGTGAATTGCTGTTTTGCTACTGCTCAGTCACTCACACATGACTTATTATCTTCAGGCAAATGTTTATGGATATATGTACATTCAGGTTTATATTTTGTCTCCCTATTAAGCCACAAGATTATGAATGACCTTTAGCCACAGTTCAGTCTGGAAGACTAGCAATGTTCTTGACCCCTGCTCCACCACAATCAGTATTTAGGTCCAGTCATGGGAGTCAGGGAGTTCAAGTTATAACTAATCCAGAAAAAACAACATCCAAACTGGGTGTAAAGACGACAGACATCTGACATGTTTCTACTATTTTTCCTTTTTGTGTTTACCATGTTGAATGAATAATGTCCCTACTCTTTAAAGTTGGGGGAAGCAGTATGTTTAAGCTTTATTTGTCCAAAAAAGTCCATGAAAACTTTAAAGCATATTAGCATTCTCTGTTTCAATTGGTGTGGTGGAGTGTCAGGCTTAGAAAATCTAGACTTTGACAGTAGATTTTGACTAATCACAGATCTTTTCACTCAGATCAGGTGAGATAGTATAACGAGGAAAAATTCCACAGAGGAAGTAGTATGTGGTGGAACAATTTGTTAAACAGGAGACAGTCATTGTGAAGAGCAGGGTATTAATCCCATGTGAGCCCACAAGTACGTGTTAACTTTTAGCTCCACTACTTTTGCACGCTTCAAATGTGTGCCTACGCTCGTGTTCGTCTGGTAGTAGAGGCTTAGGACGGAAAGGGGAGATCTGCAGGATGAGGGCTGCATTTTCAAATTCTGGCAGGTTCCTTTTTTGTGTTTGTGTTTTTTTCTACCTTTTCCAGATTTCTGGCTTCCCCAGCTTTAAGTCTTTCCTGATTGAATTGATGTTGGGTGATAATGCCTGAAACACACACACACACACACACACACACACAGTCCTCCCAAGTGTGTTGGATGAGATTGAGTTCATGGCTGTGTGCAGGCCAGTCAAATTATTCTACAACAAACAAGGAAAACCATTTCTTTATGGACTTGGCTGTGTGTTCATGTTGAATCAGCAGAGGCTCAGTTGAACCACGCTATTTTCTGAAATATCATTGCATGATTTCCCAAAGCTGTAACATAAAGGTGTAGCAACATCAAAACAACCCAGTCAAACCACACATACAGTACAATTATATATAAGTGTATCTGTGATGTGGTGTGCAGTGCATGAAAATGTGTGAAAATTCATCTTTTCTCTTCTGTAATGTCTAAAATAAAGGACTGTAAAACACAGAATGTGGCACATTTAGAGTACTAGAACATAATTTTGCATTCCGTGTGGATTGGCATGTCATGGCTTGTCAAGGTAAACCTTGCTTTATTAACAGTCCTAATTAAGTAATTAAAATAAATCCTGCATGATCTCACATATTCTTTTTTTTTTTTTTTTTTTATTCCTACATCTCAAGTGTAAATTCATTAGAAGCCACAACGCTTTTCATTTTGATGCAATCTTTAGAATCCAAGCTAAAAGAAAAGGATTCAACATCATATAGTTATTCTGTAAATTACAATTTTAATCAATGACCATATTTTCATTTTCCCTAACTGAAAATTCAGAGAAGTTTCTCATGTAAAAATCAAGAAAAAGAAATGTTATTTGAAAGCGTCCCATTTGTAAAATCAAAGGCTCTCTGCACTCATTGAGTACATGTGACTAGAATGCGTAACAGCTCCCTTCTGTTCTCCCCCTGGCCATGCAAGTAGCACATCCAGTTTGCATACATTAGTCAAAGCCATGATGCAGATTTATGCATCACTTTGATGTGTTTTTGTTTGTAATCCACTGTCCCTTTCTGTGGCATTAGGGCTCAGGATGGTTGGAATTCAAAGCGAGAAAGACGAGCTAATGACAGCAAGAGAAAAGCCGGACTTAGATGAAATGAAGAAAGTCTTATTATGTCAATGTTCAGGTCCCATCAGTGGGCGAGTTGAAATCTAAGAAAAATGTATCCCAAGCCTGGGAAGAACCATGTTTTTCTTTTTAAAAAAAAAACAAAACAACAACAACAAAATGCAATGGAAGAAGAAATTAGACTTGTGGGCAGTAATAATAAACATATTCAACGCTCTCCAGTGTCAGCTGTTCCAATGCACTATTTTAAATATGAGTCTTGTTTTATTATTTTTTCATGAGGGGAAAAAACGTATTTCTTCTGCTTTTCATACACTGAGCTCATTTTTGCTGGACATGGTTATTGCACAAAATTTTAATATGAGTTTCAGTTTGACATTTACAGTACAGTATGTGCAAACTAATAATCGCATTTTGATTTACAATATTTCAGCCCAAAAGCAAAAAATCTTGCTTAGCTGTCCCTGTTTATCACTATATTAATTAATTTAAAAGTCTCCACTGTGTCTCCATCTTGTTTATATCACATAGCTCTTTTTGAATGTCCCAAAACTGTTTAATAACTCAGCAATTATGCAACCTCATGAATCTTAAACTGTCAGTCTCCCAGTGCACTATGAAGAAAAGTATTACCGCACACTTTCTAAGATTAGCAGTTAATGAGGTTGACAATTTCTAAAGTTCGGAATGTCGCAAAAAAATATGACCCAAATTTAATCTCGCACCACGAACAGTAAAACTGGATCAACTGTAACTGTATGCATATCAACTTTTTTAATACACTATAAATATTCATCAGAATGTCCTCACGCTGCACCCGTCGGTTCGGGGCACAGATTCTTGTACTGAGCAATGGAGAGCGTCGTAAAAAGCGGAGAAATGGATTTAAAACAAGGGACACGCCTGCCACTGGACTTTGATGAAACTTCTTGGCTGAGGAGGATGATTTTATTTTTCCTCGGGGGCCATACTGTAAGTGCATACAGATATACTGTTTAGTCAGCACTTAAGTAGGGACCCATGTGACCATTCAGCTGCAAAGTGCAAATTACTTAAAGGCCCAGTCTTTAATTGCAGCAATGTGCCCCTGCTGGAACACTGTCAGTCCTCTATTGGCTACTTTATTATAGTGATTAATTATACTAAAGAATATTTTAAGGCTAAAAAAATACTGTTCATTAGAGGCTTTAAACACAGTATTCCCTTAATTTTATCTGGTTGCCTAAACCAAACTAGGCAGCTCCAGGTAATTCCTTACTGACTGTTATTTCACATCACATGAAGTCTGTTCAAATTTGCTCATTTTTAGAATGTGGCAACACAATTGTTAAAACAGCAGATCAATAAATAAAATCTGTTTTGATAACTAAAAGGTAGACATCAAGGTTTAGGTTTCTAGCAACAGGGGAACCAAGGTTTGGAGTAGAAGGCAGCTCATAAAGTTCGAGAGGAATCGGCTTATAATTGGCAACAATCACACCATCGAAGCAGGTAAACAAATTCTTTAAAACAGCAGGCAGTCGGAGGAGGTAACCTGGTGCAGGTGGAAACACCGGGACACAGATCCAACAAAGATGAGCCGACAAAATGCTGGCTGAAAACCGACCCCCCTTTAAACGCAGGGGCTCAGTGCGACAGAGGAGCAGCTGAGTGGATGACTGGATCAGAGGATCCCAAGAGGAGGGAAACAACTAGAGGGCAGAAACTAGCATGTCAGTCCAGTGAGGTTTTTTGTTTTTTTTTTTCTTTTAAGGTAGAAAAATAATTGCTGAATTTCAGTTTAGCCTCAAGAACTCAGCAAACTCACATCACATGCCATTATTGGTTCCTTGTTGAATTTTCAATTTTCCATTAAATAGGGATGAATTTGATGGACTACATCAGTTTTCATCTTTTCACATGATGCCACAGAGCAGAACTAGAAAGATGTCATTTTTTTATACTTCCTTTTGCTGCCTGAGGAGACTAAGGAAAGCAAACTGTCACTTTTTTTTATGAACAGCCATTACAGTAGTGATCCATTCACTATAATGAGAACAACGTTTGGACTGTACTGTACTCTGTATTATAACTGTGTGACGGCCTGTATTCTAGGAATCCACACTGGACAGTTCTACATCTCATGATTTATGCCAGTCATCACTGCCAATGCAATAAGCCTACATATACCTTCACCATGTGTTCTTTTCCCTTAACTACTATCTTTCCCTAACCTAAACCCAGTGCAGTTCGCATTGCACAGATATAATACAAAGCAATTTGAAAACCTTACTTAGTGCTAGAATAACTTGCTACTGAACATAGTCCAGAGTTTTGTCTGTACAATATTCACATTTTTATCTGGCAGTAGGACACTGTGCCCATAATTTTCCATTTTTAAAAGCCAAATTAGTTCTAGCTCTGTACTGCCATGGGGTTCGCTGTAAGTTTGCCTTGGAGAAGGCATCTCGTGTGTTACATTTTGATTGGAATCAGTTAGAAAACAAGAAATTAAATGCTACTTGCACATAAATAAGAGAAAAAGTGATGATGCTGGTGTGAATTTCAGTATAAAGTTACACAACTATATGGACAAAATTGTGATAGACCATCTTGCACTGGGATCACACAAGTCGTGACACCTGTCAACTTGTGCTCATGTCATATTGTAGAAAGTACTTTATTATTACATCATGACTCACAGGTCGAGCCACACCCACATTCAGACTCAGCCCTTATTTTGCGCTCACCTGTGAAGTTTTGTGACTTCATTTTGCACTGCTGGGACACTATTGTGTTGACAAAACATGCCCACAGACAAACAGTCAAAGAACTCAAAACTAGGGCCACATATGTCTGTGAAGATTCTCAGTCATCCAGGTTGTGGTTATTCTCGTAGAATAATCATAGCAACTGGACTTGCTTGAGTTCCTGGAAGACATTTCACCTCTCGTCCAAGAGGCTTCATCAGTTCTTACTGAGTAATAGGGAATTCTAGATACTTACACTATTGTGAGGGCTGTGAAGTATTTGTTGTGTTTTTTGGGATTGTTCTGTCTCTGTGTGGTGGTGGGTGTGTCTCTGTTTACTGCAGGCTGGGCAGAGCCGATCAGGAGGGACACTGGTATGTTGGCAGCTGTGGCTCATCGGCTCATCAGCCTCACTCTGCTTAAATACTGGCGTTTCACAGAAGATCGACGCCAGATGATTGTGATACCTACCTCGTGGTATATGCAGGCCGCTAGCTGCTGCACCTAGCTGAGCATCTCTAGCATTTTGATATTCTCTAGTCTCGGGTTAATTGGATGTGTTTTTGCCTACTTCCAGTGTTCCTCCTCGGCTCCAGCACTCAGCACTCCTCCAGGCACTCCAGCGTCCTTCACTCATGGGACCTCACGACCACGGGCACCTTCATCGGGAGAACCACTCACGAGAGCACCATCTACGAGCACCGGACCCCTGCGCACCTCCCTGATTTCCCTCTTCACGGTTCCCTCTCCGCACCGGGAAAACCCCCACGGACTTCGGCACTCACGGGCACCGGCTCCTCGAACACCACCCCTGGGACCCTCTTCCTCGGACCCCGGCACGAAGACTCCACTCCTCCCCCTCCACGGTCGTCATCCCTGCACCGGATCCCATCACCGGGTTAATCCCCTTTTCCCCCTCATGTAAAATAAACCTGTTTTACTAAAACCTTCTCCTCTGTCTCCCCCTTCGTGTGGATCTGCCCTCATAGTCACCGAGCACGACCCATCACAACTATATTGCCAAAAGTATTTGCTCACCTGAATTGACACGCATATGAACTTAAGTGACATCCCATTCTTAATCCATAGGGTTTAATATGACGTCGGTCCACCCTTTGCAGCTAGAACAGCTTCAGCTCTTCTGGGAAGGCTGTCCACAAGGTCTAGGAGTGTGTTTATGGGAATTTTTGACCATTCTTCCAGAAGTGCATGTGTGAGGTCACACTGATGTTAGACGAGAAGGCGTGGCTCTCAGTCTCCGCTCTAATTCATCCCAAAGGTGTTCTATCGGGTTGAGGTCAGGACTCTGTGTAGGACAGTCAAGCTCTTCCACACCAAACTCTGTCATCCATGTCTTTGTGGACCTTACTTTGCGCACTGGTACACAGTCATGCTGGAAGAGGAAGGGGGCATCTCCAAAGTGTTCCCACTAAGTTGGGAGCACGGAATTGTCCAAAATCTCTTGGTATGCTGAAGCATTCAGAGTTCCTTTCACTGGACCTAAGGGGCCAAGCCCAGCTCCTGAAAAACAACCCCACACCGTAGTCCCCCTTCCACCAAACTTTACATTTGTCACAATGCAGTCAGATAAGTACCGTTCTCCTGGCAACCGCCAATCCCAGACTCATCCATCAGATTGTCAAATTGAGAAGCGCGATTCGTCACTCCAGAGAATGCGCCTCCATTGCTGTAGAGTCCAGTGGCAGCGTGCTTCACCCCATTGCATCCGACGCTTTGCATTGCACTTGGTGATGTATGGCTTAGATGCAGCTGCTCGACCATGGAAACCCATTCCATGAAGCTCTCTGCGCACTGTTCTTGAGCTAATCTGAAGGCCACATGAAGTTTGGAGGTCTGCAGCGATTGACTGTGCAGAAAGCTAGCAACCTCTGTGCACCATGCGCCTCAGCATCTGGTGACCCCGCTTCGTCAGTTTACATGGCCTACCATTTTGTGGCTGAGTCGCTGTCGTTCCCAAACACTTCCATTTTCTTATAATACAGCTGACAGTTGACAGTGGAATATTTAGGAGCGAGGAAATTTCATGACTGAACTTGTTGCACAGGTGGCATCCTATCACAGTACCATGCTGGAATTCACTGAGCTCCTGAGAGCGACCCATTCTTTCACAAATGTTTGTAAAAACAGTCTGCATGTCTTGGTGCTTGATTGTATACACCTGTGGCCATGGAAGTGATTGGAACACATGATTTCGATTATTTGGATGGGTGAGTGAATACTTTTGGCAATATAATGTATATCCTTAAGGGGCCATTAACACCTGAGTTTTGGTTTTAATTGAGGGTTTGTTGTTTCTCCCCCTCGTTGTGCAAGTTGTTAGTGCTCCCCCTGCCACAAAGGGGTTCGTTAGGGTCTTTTGTGGCTAGGTGTGAATGTGGTTTCATCTTCCTAGGGAGAGATCTTAAGACTAAATTGTAAACAGGTGAGAGATGATGCCTCAGACCTCCACCTCTGTTGAGGGATGGTCTTTCCAGTTTGACATAGATGCTTCTTAGTCTCCCCAATGTACAGGTCTGGGCATTCCTCGCTGCACTGGACTGCAGTGACAGTGTGTTTCGGTGTCTTGTCCCTCGAGTGAACCAGTTTCTGTCTCAGGGTGTTGGTGGGCTTGAAGTGCACTTCAGCCATCTATGTCAAACTGGAAAGACCATCACTGACCAGAGGTGGAGGTCTGAGGCATCACCTGCTACAATTAATCTACAAGAATGGGGCCGGATAATTTGGTCAAAATACATACTTGCATTTTTTCTTACAGTTGTAGTGATTTGATGTAGTTTTTTAGTGTCAAGCTTTGTTCCAATAAGTTTACAACATGAGATACAATCAAAACCGTGACAGTCATACAGGGAGGTGAACATGGATTTGTAAATCCATTAACATTGAAACTCTGGGTCAGATGTGTTATATATGCATCCTCAACTGCAGCCTTTGCGATTTAGTAATTGGATTGTTTCCAATCACAGTTTCTATCTAAAAACAATTAATTGTTCAGCCATACAGAAAACCACCTTTGTCATAGTTTCTGCTACAATAGATGTCTGCGAGATGATATTTCGTATAGATGACACACACACACACACACACACGTACAGACACACAGGCTCACAAATTAAAAACAATACCAGCTGTGCTATCATGACTGGTAATTATCTGGTAAAAACTGAACAATGCAATACTGTTGAGCACTTTAAGCGACATGGAACTGTATTGGGCAGATGGTACGATTAAAATTTGATATTATTTTATTTTATTTCATTTTATGATTTTACCTAAAATACTAACCCTTAAGAATCAGGCCCAGTGACATGAATATTATGATGCTTTTTAATATGGATGAGCATCAACAAACACTGTTGATAGAAAACATGTAGACAGACAGGAGTCAATAAGGCCCCTTAATTAGACAAGAGCAGCCCAAACACAACTAGATTACCATCTAATTACAGAGCCGAAAGTAAGACATCAATGCACATGATCATTTCTGATGCTTCAGTGTTTGTACTGAGACACTATGCAAGACGAGAGAATGTTTATTTAGTTTGGGAGTAATGTTAATTTGCAACAAATGTAGGGCTTTGTGCACTGTGATATGCATATGAAAGCCAATGCAGCCCCATAAAAGGAGGCGCCATCCGATATCAATCCAAGATAAGCACTTGACATATTCATCTGTTTTGGTAGTTTGGTTGTTCATGTCAAGTATTGTTTATTCAAAATCAAAATATGCTGATGCTTTGATGCTTGGGAAACAGTATCGCTCACAGAGAAATTATCTTGAGAAGCATGGTGATCTCACTGAATGATGGCACGAATGAAGGCAGAACGCAGAGCGGTCTCAGATTCCACATACTAAAAGCTCTGATGCAAACACTCTATAAATACTCGTGCTGATAGCTGTATGGCCCATTTTTCCTAATAGAATTTATCTGCATTTCAAGCCACAAGGCAATCATTTCTCTCTTAGCAATGAAACAACAGCACTCTGAGAGAAGCCAGCAACCAGAATAACACACACAAGTCCAAAAAAGCAGAACCCAGTTTTCTGTAAGAAGTGGCCATTTCCTGCCATTAGTTTTGGTACAATATGAACTTAAATTCCACTGACATGAAAATGAACTAAAACTAAAAAAAAAAACCTATGAAAGTAAGTAAGAAGTTTTATACTAATTTTAGTTTAAATTCAGTTGATTCTTTATCTGTCCTTAGATGAGTTCTTTAGTTGAAGTGCTTTAGTACTCAATGTACTTGTTGCTGTCAGTCACCTGATACAGAGATCCATCCCATCCCTCCAGTGTAGTCCACTTATCCAAGGCTGGTTTTACAGCATACTGAGCAGGTCATTACAGATGTCCTTCTCCCCAGCAACATTTTCCAGTTCCTCCCGGGGCTCTCAGGGTGTTCACAGGCCAGATGAGATATGTAATTCCTCCAGTAAGTTCTAGGTCAACTCTGGGGTCTCCTCCCAGTTGGACGTGCCCAGAAAATCTCCAAAGGAAGGCACTCAAGAGACATTCTAATCAGATGTCCGAACCACCTCAGCAGGCTCACTAAGCTCAGCTCAGTGTGAAAGAGTAGCATCTCTCTCCTCTCAACTCCCTTTGGGTGTCCAAGCTCCTCACCATGTCTCTAAAGCTGATTATAGCAAACCAGCAGAGGAAGCTCACTGTCGGCCGTTTGTTTCCGCAACCTTGTTCTTTTGGCCATGACTCAGAGCTCATGACCACGGGTGACGACTGGAATGTAGATTGACTGAAAATCAAAAGTTTTGCCTTCCAGCTCAGCTCCCTCTTCACTATGACGGTTCGGTACAACACCCACATTACTGCTGGTGCTGCAGAGAATTAGATGCCTAAGCCAAAACTTAATTCATAAGACACATGCTGTCTTGTATCTAAGTCATATCCTCTTATTAAGGGCATTTTGTCAAACGCAGCAGATAACTTTAAGTAGAGGCTAATATCACATGATAATAAATTGTAAGATGCATGATTAGGCTTACAGTAAGTGATATGTATAATGCAAGCAGCTGGGGGAATTGTACATTTTAGCTGTCAAGTGTCAAACGTGGTTGGTTAGTCGGTGGGTAAAACTTTTTTATTGTATTTATTTTGGGATTTTTTATTTTTTTTGTGAGAATGCTAGCTGCTAAATGTCAGTGCTGGCTCATTGGGGATTGTATTGTACACTACAAGTAAAGGAAACATTGTGAAGGATGCAGTAATTGCATCCATTAAACACTCCCTGCCATCTATGTAACAATCACAAGATTGGTCTCCAAGGCATTTTCAGTCCATAGCTTAACACACTTTCTGTTCTTAAACCCAACATTACTGGTGCTGATTTTCCAATGGACTTTGCAATGTTCATGTTTGTGATATCAACTTGTGTGCCACTAGCTGTGTCACAAACCAGGCATTCTCCAGGTCACAGTATGCTTTTGATGACCTTCAGAACTTTAAAACTTGCTCTAAACTCCAAAAAGACTAAATGTAGACATTCCACATAAGCACTGAGCTTTCATGTCCCATCTCAGATTCACAGTTTATACTAATGAATACGTGATAGATCTGATGCAAGATCCACAAAACACCTAAACTTGTGCTGAACATCTTGCTCAAAGCTCTGACTGCACCCATTATTGTTCTTCGATGGGAGAAAAAGTTGCATGTTGTATTGCACTATTTATTTTTTAGTTTTTTAAATAACAACTTGCCATTTTCATTGTGTAGGTTGCCAACTTGTTGAGTTTTTTTTCCTTCTTTACTTGTAGTGAAGGGGATTTTGAAATCGGTAACAGGCAGATAGTGGCAGGGGAGGAGAACGCAGCATGGCAGGCTTATACTCACAGTCGACATCTGATGATTGAGACTTCTATTATATCCACATAGATTAAGAAGATATACTGTATGCTCATGCTGCTGCTCTACTTTTGCTAGATTGTCAGCTATCACACTGTGATGAGGTGCTACAGCTTTCTCCCACAGTCCAAAGCCATGCATAGTAGCTTAAATGGTGAATCTAATTTGGCTGCAGGTGAGCGTGCTTGGTTGTCTGTCTCTTTGCATTAACCCTGTGATGGATGGGCGAGCTGTTCAGGGTGAACACCACCTCTCACCAAATGTCAGCTTCAACCCCTTCCAACCCACTACAGGACAAAGCAGTTATAGCAAATGGATTGATGGATAAATGGATTAAAAAAAGGTTGTGACAAGTGGAAATGTAATTTTAACAACTGCATTTCCATGATGTATGTCTGACAAACCATTTTGTATATGTCACCGTAATTAGTGTATTAATTTCAGACATGCGGCCTATTCAACTTAAATATGTATTATTGAAGGTGTGTAGTTATCTGTAATGTCAGAACACTGGTAGATATCTACAATAAACATTGTACTTGATTACATTAACTAACATCAGTTAGAGTAGAATAGAAAATCTTTATTGTCATTGTACAAGTACAATGACATTCAAAGAGCTGCTCCCAGGTGCACCAGCAATATACATGATAAGACATACAAGTCATATATTATTAAGTATTTGTACAATCCTATAAAACACAACTGACGCACTATAACACCATTGGTGGTAGTTGGGTATTGCGCAGAGTGAGGTGGTTATTATTACGCCCGTGTGAGGTAGATTATATATACATAGAAGTGACACAGTGCAGGTTGCATTCACAGTTTCAGTGCATGTTTAAGTTAAGTATGGTGACAGCTTTGGAGAAGAAGCTATTCCTGAGTCTATTTGTTCTGAACCGAATGGATTTATAGCCAGAGGGCAACAGGTCAAAGAGGTGGAAACTGAGATGATTGCTTTCTTATGTGATATTTGTTGCCCTGCTGAGACAACGGGAGTTGTGAATGTCTGACATTATTACCATCAATTAGCATTAAATATTAAAATTAGAATAGCTTATTGTCAAAGCTACACTATGGATATGTTGGCTTGGAATTCTAAGTAGTCAAACAGCAGATGTTGCTATCTACAGTTGCTACTACTGGTGCCGACTGAATGTTTAAAAGAGCTCACACAGCTATCGCACACCCTGCTGGTTCTATTACTAGACACCAGTCTTACCTTCACCTTACCACTAGAATGAACTGCGGAATACATTGGGATCAGAGACAGTTATTCCTCTGAAGACTTTGAAGTTCTTATGCTGATATTTAAATCATCTTTTTCATAGTTTTAATCAGTGTGTGCTGGTCTTTGGTCTGAATTAGACCTCTTAATAAAAGAAAACTGAAGTAACTAACTAACTAACTTAAAAAGACATATTAAACAAGTGTGCAATACAAGGGGCAGAAATAATCAAACAGTCCCTCATTTGTTTAATGAAACAATATAAAAAAGAGACAGAGTTAGATGTGACATTGCTATTGTTTCAAAAGTATGAGAATTACTACCAAGCATTGTCATTAATTTCCCAGTGATGAGAGTCCAGCAGCAAAGTTTGTGCTGGAGGTCTGATAATTTGATGCAGTTTCTCAGATGGAGCTACCAGCATATACTATATACAGTATATTTGTGCTTCTTAGGATGCACTTTGACCTATTTCAAGAACATTACAGGGTATTTACTGTCACACTCAAGATCTGAGTAATGGTGACAAGCTATGACAAAGACAAGACCTTTTCACATCCCTCTTATATCCTTCAGTGACACTTTTTCAGATCTAATTAAATGTCTTGAACGTCTTTAACATTAGTCATCAGAGAAAGTTCAGTTTTGTAATTTTGTTGGAAAGTTATTGGGGAATGCTTTAAACCAGAAGGAGGATGAGAAATCCAGGACTGTAAGCTGTGGAGGGCAGAGTTTGAGAGAGTAAACATACCCTCACACTCTGCATTCTACAACTGGGGACTTAGCCTGAGTTTGTTTTCAGCTTTCTACATTTACAATCAGAGTCAGGAAAACTTTATTAATCCTCACAAGGAAATTGCTTTGTTGCCTAGGACTGAGAAAGCTGTGAAAAAAAAAAAAAATTAAAATTTTAAAAAATTATATATATATAATTTATTTATTTATATCTATTTTTTTTATAGCTTCCTCAATATATATATATATATATATATATATATATATATATATATATATATATGGGCTGCAGGGTGGCGCAGTTGGTAGCACTGTTGCCTTGCAGCAAGAAGGTCGCCGGTTCATCTTTCTGCGTGGAGTTTGCATGTTCTCCCCGTGCAGCGTGGGTTCTCTCCGAATTCCCTGGTTTCCTCCCACAAGTCCAAAAACATGTTGAGGTTAATTGGTGATTCTAAATTGTCCGTAGGTGTGAATGTGGGTGTGCTTGGTTGTCTGTCTCTAAGTGTAGCCTTGTGATAGACTGGTGACCTGTCCAGCACCCCCGCGACCCTTGTGAGGATTAAGCCGTGTATAGATAATGGATGGATGAACTGCAGGCTTTTCATAAATGTAATCGGATGTGTTTTTGGCAGTTTATATGCAGGTACAACAATAGCAACTTGCAAATGGAGCTACAGTCTGACATATAAATGTCTGCACTTATATAGCGCTTTTATTCAAAGCGCTTTACAATGTTTCACCCATTCACACACACATTCATACACTAATGGCGACAGAGCTGCCATGCAAGGTGCTGCCTGCCAACTTTAGGTTCAGTGTCTTGCCCAAGGACACTTCGACTGTGGAGGGGCGGGGGATCGAACCACTAACCTTGCGATTGGAGGACAACCGCTCTGCCACCAGAGCCACAGCCGCCCTACAATGTAATCCCACAGCTAACGATTCAATATCTGGGCTGCAGAAATGTTCCTTCACAGGGCAGAACAGCACCATTTACTATTTAAAACATTCTTTCTACCAGGAGGCATTGTAGCTGTTAATTAAAAATGTCAAATCTGTTACTTGGAGGAACTGGAGAGTCGAAAAATCTCTGTACGACATTCCTACTGGGCGCTAGGGCCGTTTTACTGTGTTTTTCTGTAACTAGGTGGCGCTAGAGAGCTTTCTTTGTTTTGTTTTTTTTTTATTTTATCAATTTTTTTGCCGAGTCGGAGGGGCGTGCCAATTTTGCGGAGTTTTTGAGCATGTTTAGGGGGTCAAATTAAGGTTTTCACGTTGGTCAGGGAAATAAGAAGAAAGAAAGAAAGAAAGAAAGAAAGAAAGAAAGAAAGAAAGAAACACTACAGGAACAATAGGGTCTGCAGGGCAAGGACCAAAGCAAGCAGGGGTCCTCGGACCCTAAATATGTTGTTTTTACACATATTTGGTGAAAATTGTGGCTTTGATCCTGATTGGCCGCTCAGTGCAGCTGGTCATGTGACTCACTGACAGTCTGAGGCTGAGCAGAGAGAGGAAAATGGCTCCTTCAACTTAAACCAGGTTTAACTTGAAGCATGGTCAGATGGGCATGAGGTTGCAACGCAGACCGAGGACCCGACCAACGCTGCTTGCAGCTTTAATTATTTCTATCATAGTGTCAACAGGAATACCACACTGCACTAGTGGAACAAATCAGAGCCGGGCCGTGGGTGGGGCAAAAGACCAGGCCCTTTAAACCCAAATAATTAAGCTCATGATAACATCATTTTACAACAAACACATGCCCGCAACATCGGGGCTTACAAGCTTCGGCACCACGGAGAGCGGCAATGTCATTTTGAAGTCCATCAAATGGACACGAAGTATAACCAAGAGAAAAACAAAAACATGAGGCTACATGGTCACTGACAATAAAACAACACAAATTCAAAGCAGTTCAGCACCACGGATAGCGGTTATTCTATAAGCTAAGCGGCTGGGCTACTACAATTTACAACCACCAACAGTTTACATCTAACTCACACACTGTGTATAGTAATTGTTAGAACTGCTACCTGGAATTAACCTGGCTCCCTCGCTGTGCTGGCAGTTTTGGCGGCCCTGAATCGCTGCCAACAAGAAAGTCTGGTTCATTTCCAGGACGATGAACAAAATATGTGTCCAGTTTTTGTGATTTGGCTTTTCCTTGCTCTCTCTGTTCCCTTTCTTTTCGCTTTGCCGCTCCACTTTTATGCTTATATGAAGTGCCACTCATGTTAACTTAGTCCGTAAAAATGCTCGACCTAGTTTGCAAGCTGTTGACAAGTGACTGATGATGACGTTGGTGGACGGTTGGTGATGAGTTTTACCCAGAATACACTTGGAGACAATATTGGCGATCAACTTGTAAAATTGTAAATTTGCACATAATAAAGTTTAATGTGAGAGTACAACATTTTATTCAATATTTTACACCTACTAGATCACTAAAGTCAGTCGGTCTTGTAAAATTTTTAGCAACCATGACTCTGTCCTGACTGGGGCAACCAATATAACCCCTGTATAAAGATGTTTGATATTAAACAGACTGTGTCGATACTCTGGACTGCTTCAGCATGGGAGGGTCTGCTTACTTCTGCTACCCTGAGCCATTATATGGGTCCGCCCCTGTAACATTGGCTAAGGTTAGCCAACTAATTTCACCGTCCAAGTTCAGCACATTCAATTTGTCATGGTGAGCATATTAGCATGACATCATTGCCACTTATGTCAAAGCAGTTTCAAAGTACATTTAATTCATTGTTTAGAGACTGACAACATCAGTCAGAAATTAATCTAATTTAATATTTCAGTTATTCTGAAGCAACTGGGGTGAAAGCATCAACATGTTCTTTTGAAGACAAATCAGTAACACGTTATTTTAAGTAATAAAAAGAAAACAAAGTTGTGTTTTTTTAATGTTGAGCATATCCTAACAAATGGAATGAGTTGGCAGATTGTTGCATCTATTTGTTTTTTGTTTTTTTTTCTGAAAGTTTTCTTCTGGTTTGCCTGATGCTAATGGAGCGACACTAACTCTCCAATACACAGTGAAGCTTGATTGCCCAGTGTACATATCACAATGTGTTTGTTGCTGCATTGGGTGATTTGCGCTGGAAAACAAAGCAATATTAATTTTGCTGATGAATGTTTTAGTTACAGTTAGATTGAGCGAGCAGAGCTGCATTATGCATAAAAGATTCAGAATTAATTACATTTATATAACTTCACCCCATGCATACACTTGAACCTGGGAAGGGAGGGAGCAGACAGCAGGCAGCGGATTGGACTTCTTTTTCTTTTACACTGTTTTCAACTTTCACATTTTTGCTCTAAAGTTATACACTGCAGCTTTAGGGGAGCAGAGGGAATCAATGTGGTAAGGTCTGTTGTCTTATACCACTTTGTACACCAGAAAGCAAACAGTCAAGTAATTGGTTCCATTTGAAGTTGAACATGGGGGAATGTGGGTAGCAAGTCTCTCTCTGGCTGTTAGCACAACAGATGTCAGGTTGCATGTGGCTAAATATACTCTTTGGGGCTTTGTTATTTCCTCAGATATTGATTCCTCCCCATGTGCCCGGTGACTGAAGAGCCTCTTTTTATTTTCACTTTGAGGGGCCCATTGCAAAATTTGTATCTCGGCATGGTTGAAATTGATTTAATTTGTTTTTTAATTACCAATGATCAGCCAAGAGCTGCTATCTTGATATTTTTCTTGAATATCACAGACTTCCCAAGTTGAATTCCTGAACGTCACGTAAGACTCCCATATTTCAACTATTTGAGTCATCCTAATCCCAAAGTAATCACTGTTTATGGATGTACAGGCTGCAACAAGCAATAGCTGGCACCAGCTGCTTCTTTAGACACCTGTCAGATCTGTTTCAACCTCTGATCTGTATTCATTTGAAGGCCTTAATACTGGCTGAGGCAGATCTGAAGGAGCTTGTTTGTGCCGCACCCACTGCATCTCATTGCAAGTGAGGATGCACATTTATCATTGTTATAAAACCATCTTCTTCGTTCTTAACATTCCTACAGGTATGGAAACAAGGGAGGCTGCAGTGATTAGAGTTTTGTTTTGTAATAAAAGAAAATGATTTTTCTGTGAAAACGGAGGTAACACTGGATCAGGTTTGCTGTAAAATGAATTTGCTACAATGATTCTTTCTTTCTTTTTTCCATTAATTCAGACTCTTATCAATGTAGAGCTTTTTTTTTTCCTTTCAGCTTATGGCCATTTTTGAGGTGTCTGTATTTGGATCAAGCTACTTGTTTTTATCTCCTCGTGTGGCGCAGCCACACCCTTGGAGGTGTCTACTTGACACAGAGACACTGAAGGGAGTTCTTTTCCTCTGGAGGACAGCATTATTTATGCGACAACAGGAGACCTTAGAGGTTATTACCTTGTTTATACCGCAGTCACTTTCTAAAGAAGAAAAATACTCATCTATCTAGAGAAATGTATTATATCCAACAACAATAGTGTCTTCATTGTTGGGAAAATTATTTTGCCAACATACAACAAATTGGTTCTCTGTAGGATGCTAAAGCTTAAAGGAATACCTCATAGGGTTTGCAAGGAAAATAAATGAACCACAAAACCTATTGTTCTGTTTGATGCCCCATTTGTTCATATAATCTAACATGAAATAATATCACACCTTCGAATATTGCAAAGACGTAAGAGATCAAAAAATGGGAAAATAAAAGAAAACAAGAAATTGATAGTTTTAAAATGCAAGCAAGCCACAGTAGATTTGTCCTGGTCATCACAGATTACATTCCTTATGACGGTGGTAGTAAAAGTGAGTGTCAGGACCCCCAGAGAGGGTCCAGAAATTAGTATATAAATCATTAAATACAAATCACAACTAACTGTGGAGGAGGATCTCAGAGTGGTCGTCTCCAAAATTAAACCCAGAACGAACTTGCTGTGCTCTACGTGTGCTCACTCATCTTATTAAGTGAGTTTAATGTTGAAATGAAAGTAATGATTTAAAATTCCTAAAATGTAAGTTTTCCCATGACAGCGAAAAAAAAAGAAAACATGGAGTCTGCTGCTCATTTCACAGACATCAGTAGTGACTCTCTTGCTCCTACAAACTGTATTTACGCCGTACTGCAGTTTGTGTTCTTCTACTGGCCTGTATTAAATTACCATAAACAATGCTATGATTGTTAAGCTGTTGCATTCTTATATGTTGTCATTATGCCTGAGTATTAATAGGCCAACTAGTGCATGGCTTCACATCCATTTGTGTGCTTTAATGTCTGTGGTATAGTGGGAGTTGCGAGTCTCTGGCACTGTCATTATTGTGCTTAAGACCTGAAAACTCATGCTTTAAGGTACCTGTTGAGTCTTCCTCAGTCAATTATGCCTCTGCACCAGCTACAACTGAGGCTGGAAGCATTATGTTGTCATGTGGTCCATCGATCCGTACACCCAACTCATATGAATGAATTTTCTCTCAGAGGGAATTTCAGAAACCTTGGCAGAAATGTTCACATATACTCAGCGACGAAATGATTAGAATTTGGTGATCCAAGATCACTGTGACCTCGCAAAACACATTTTTGGCCATAATTCAAGACAGTATTGGCTATTCCTGACACAATTTCACACAAATGTCTTACAGAATAAAATCAATTGATAAGAGTTGATATAAAAATGTCAAAGGTTAAGACCAGACAGACAAGAATGTTAACTGCAACTTAACTGATGGCAGAAACATACAAGCGTGAGGCAGGGATTGTCCCAATTACCAGGTGGAACCAATTCTGACTTCTGGATCTGACCGAAGAGTGGGACGTCCTGCTCAATGACACCATCAACAAGCTGGTGGACAGGATGCCAGACTCACCATTAGTGACTGAGGGACATTTGAAAAAATAAAATTGGACATTCTAATGTATGAAATCCCTTCAAATATGCGTTTCCTGTTATATGACCAAGGTTGAAAAATTGAAACTAAACCCTTAATCCTATTGTTCAATACCCCCAATTTAGTTAAGCCTGAACACACAGTTTGCAAAAGTTAATTGGGATATGTATTGTGTGTGTATTGTGATATAAATAAAGTTGTGAGAAGATATACACTTCATCTATCAAGAATGAATCACATTGTTACAATCATTTCATGAGATAGGCAAAAAAATAAAGAAAGAAAGAAAAAATATTCCAACTTTATGGGCAACAGTGTAATTACATTATACAATCTGATTACAGGGCCTTTCATTCACACCTGTTACCCACTTTCATGTGCGTCTTGGATCCAGAGAAGCAATGCAGAAAACTTTCAGTGTTCTACAATGTGCAAGGAGACAGTCACAAGACAGCCAAACACACCCACTAGATCCCTGTAGCCTTCCACATTACTTGTACTGCTTGTCAACCCCTCAGCTTCCATGTAAGAGCAGCTGCTATATAGACAGATTTTTCCCTTTGTCTAGGTAAGGCTCATCTGGGCTTCTCACCAGAAGCAGCAGGATATTGTTGGGTACTTTTCATCTGAAGAACTTCACACTGTATTTACACCTGGGTTAATTCTGATCTCTATGTAAGACTGTCTGGCTGATCTGATCACACTCTGATTGTAATGTGTTCCACGGACATTTATCCACTGCATTAACAAGGATTCTTCCTCATCCAAATGCAGACTGTATGTTAATACCCAGAGTAAATGGGGTCATAATGGTCTGAAATGCCAGTCAAATCAGCATCTCTACTGATATTTCTAAAACCATTTCAGTGCAGCACCAGAAAGATGGGAATGGATTATATACAGAAAAAAAGCCATCTACTGCAGGCTCAGGTTTCTGCTCAGTTTTTAAGGTGTTGCTCCTTCAAGTGAGAGACTGCTATAAAGGAGTTATTTCTCAGGGAAAGAAAAGAGGAAGAAAAACACTGTAAGAGATAGAGGAGACAGTTTAGAAAACCAAAGAGAGATTAGAACAAACCAAGTCTTAAGATTTGTTTTTAACGATGCTCACACATTTGACTTTGCTGAGATGTTGTGGAAACAAAAGCCATCTATTTTCCAACTGAATTCTTAAAACTAAAATTAAACAATTCCACGGGAAATCTCTATAAAAGAACCTTCTAACACAGTCTGCAGTAAAAGGCTGACCTTAGATATTTCACAGTAACATCAAATCTTCCCCAGGAGACCCTCGCAGCCCATTGGCATACATTTCACAGAGCTGAACTCTGACCTGCGTGGAAGTCTGCTGCCAGGGTGAGGAAAGGTTGTGAGGACAAAGACAGAGCGAAAATCAGACCCCTTTCAGCTATTTGTGCTACCTTCGCCAGCGCCTGCTCGCACAGCGGGTTCCCCCCTGTGCCCCTTTTGACTGATGTGCTGAGAATTAGATTCTGTCACTTAAAGGCTCACTGGGCCAACACCCCACAGACTTTTTACCGGGCAAAGACAGGGGGCTGCCCCGGTGGTATTTGAAGAAATGAGAATGGGGTCACTTTCAGTTTCTACCTTTCTATGTGTGACTGCTACATCTGTGGGCACTGACAAATGCTGAGGAATGTGGAATACAGAAACAGCGTTGTTTTACGACGGTATAGAAAAGCACATAATACACTACAGCAGTGTTACACATAACAAAACTGATGAAGCAACATATTAAACTAGTTCCTGATGAAAAAAAAGGAAAATATATCATTTAACTTGGGATTCTTGGTGGAAATTAATGCCAGAGAGAATATATTGGACAGTGAATAAAACTGTTTAAGGATAGAACACTCTGCTGCCCAACAGGAGAGTGAGGTTTGGCTCTTTAGTTGGACTTGAGAGGTCATATGGACGGACAGAGGATAAAAAAGCTCTCTCTGAATACTTCAGAGGATCAGTTTAAAACACCTTTTAGCCACAACATTAAAACCACTGACATGTGAAGTGAATAACATTGATCATCTCACTGCAGTGTGATGTTGTGCTGGGAATCACCTACCACCAACCACCTAAACACTGTTTAAGACCAAGCACGCACTCAGAAAGGTGGATTTAGGACGATTCAGTATTTATGCCATAAGTCCTGTTGGTAAAGGAGTTGTTAGACAAAGCAGATTGAGTGTTTGAGTTGCTTGAATTAAATCAGCACTGATCACTGATGCACTGATTAGAACACAGAAGGAAGGTAAAGACAGTTTTACAGAATGCCCTCCTGTTCTGCTCCTCCTGGTATGTCACTGAAAAGATTTTATTTCAGTGCATTTTTTTTTCTTCAGATTTTTAAATAAAATAAGGATCCCTCAGCCTAGATTCCAAGAGAACCAATTTACTGTCTGACGTCAAACCACAGTGCAGAATTACATACATTGTATATGCTGTTACTCTGTTATCTGAATATTAAATTCATATATGCTGTCATATATATTACTGTTAAAAACATATATAAAACCCATTTGCACATATTGCAGCAAAACAAACTGAGTAATGTAAAAGTTTCATTTAATTTACACAATTAAGGCGACATAAGACCTGGTCAGCACTGGAAGTCTGTGAGAGTGTGAATCTGAATAAATTTCACTTAAAGCATTCCATTTAAAACAGATACTTTCAATTACATCAAAAAGGATATGAAAATTTAAAACTTAATAAAAAATTAAACAACTGACAGTGGCACATACTGAACATAAAATGACATAAAACTATGGGATGACTGTCAATAAAATGACTGCCACGGAAGATTTGAATTGTAATGTTAGCTCCGGCTTCCTCCCACAGTCCAAAAACATCCATCCATCTATCCATCTATTTATGATTGGAAGGTTGGCGGTTTGATTCTGCCCTGTAATCTGTGTCATGGTCACTGTGTCCTTGGACAAGACACTTCACCCACTTTGCCTGGTGTGAATGCATTGTTTGAGGTGGTGGTCGGAGGGAGGGGAGACAGCCACGCTTCCGTCAGTCTGCCCCGGGGCAGCTGTGGCTACAGTTGTAGCTTACCGCCACCGGAATGAATGTGTGTGAATGAATAATTGACAGTATAAAGCGTCTTTGAGTGCCTAGAGAAGCGTGACATAAATGTGATCAATTATTATTATTATTACTATTATTATTATTATTATTGTACACCGCTTAATCCTCACGAGGGTCGCAGGGGACTGGAGTCCATCCCAGCTGACTCAGGGTGAAGGCAGGGGACACCCTGGACAGGTCACCAGTCTATCACAGGGCTACACTTAGAGACAGACAACCAAGCACACTCACATTCACACCGACACGAACCAAGAATCTTCTGGCTGCGAGGCGACGATGCTAACCACCTATCCACCTTACAGCCGTCAGTCCAAAAACATGCTGTGGTTAAGTGGTGATTCTAAATTGGCTGTAGGAGTAAATGTGAGTGTATTTGATTGTTTGTCTACTGTCAACATAATCTGATTCAAGCTCGAGTTAGTAGTTTTGAATTAATCACCCACCTGTCACTATCTGGTATAATTCACACTCAGAATGACATTTTTTCCAACATGGCAAGTCAATGACAACGTGAAACACGCAGATATCATCAAAGTTCATGTTGAAAATGAAGCTTAGATGCCACCAGATAAGGATGCTATCATGCCCCTCAGTAGATGTTATCATCGCACATTAGTCCCATAGATACGGACCTCATCCTCCACCTTCAAGTAGACTAAGTACACTATCATCACCCCATTTTAGATAGCATTTACATGTCTTTTCATGGCGGTGGTGCTGTGATTTTGTACTTACAAGAAGAACAAAAGTTTGCATATAGAGGTTGGAGGAGTGGGTAGTTGGTAGTGGAGTAAATCAGGCCATGAGGCTTGAGTTTGAGTTCTGTCTGGGCCGTTATGTCTTTCATTTTCTCTCAGTGTTAAGTTGAAAGTGGGCGTGCGTTTGTGAATTAATGCTGTTTCTGTTTTTTTGTGCACTTCACTGTAAGTTTGAGGAAATGGTACTACAGGCATTATATGCATTAACTTGAGTCAATATTTCCAACCACAGAGGGCGAGACAATGATCCTTGATGTAGAATTACACAATAAAATCCTCTTGTGTGCAGAGGAAAAGAGCAGCGTTATATCTGCTCTGTGTGCTATCACAGGCCTTTAGAGACCACAGCACTTGTCGAGAATTAATATTCCTATTTCTGTTTCGGTGCTCGAACCCACACTAGAGTTTACTGTAGCTGCTATAATGTCACCAAAGTGCTACATGATGACAAGCCGAATTCTTTAAATGGATGATGGTGCAGCAGCTACATTAAAAGTGAAGAAATTAGTGAAGTCATATTTGTTTTTCTTTGTACTAAAAAAACAGAAGTTCATATATTCTGACAGAATCTGACTTTATGACTTTATATAACAACACTTTTTGGGAAATCACTTATTTGCACGCTTTCTAAGTGCGAGATAAGAAGAGCATCATGTCATAACAACTAGAAACTCTGAGCACCTGGAAATCTGTGTTGATTCATTACAGAACAGCCATCGCTAAGGAGTCTATTCTAAATGTCTGAAAAAAAGAAACGGCATCTTGTTTCGAAACTTGCCTCATAAAACTTAGAAACAGAAAAAATCCAATATAAGAAGTCGGCAAAAGCAAGATTAAAACAGACATTTCCTGACAATACCACATTACTGAGGGGACCCTCGTGACACCGCAGCCTCTTTTTGTTTTCTGTGTTAAACTGAAGTTTGGAAATTTATTTAAACATGCTGTAATTGAACAAATGGATAACCATGGCAACTTGAAAAAAGAAAAAAGGTGCTTTTGTTACTTTTCCTCCCCTGGAGTGGGATGAAGCAGGTGTTGTTGTTATTCATTTGCTGTCTTCATATTTTACTTTTTCATTGTGTTATGTAAAAAAAAAAAGAAAAAAAAAAAAAGAATAGATTCTAAATAAAAATGTAATTGATGATGTAACTTAAATCTCGAGAATGTAACTCTTATACACTTTTTGCTATGGAGTTGGTTCTATAAATGGGACAGAAGCAAAGAGGCTCAGACTGATCCACACAGCAATAGTATGTCTTGTGGATAGG